>NW_014040450.1:48932-57465 GCF_001186125.1 Sphaeroforma arctica JP610 | reverse complement strand
TATATGTATATATATATATAATATATAAAAACGTTTTCATTTTCGTCTCAGTTCACCGAATTGGCCTTTGAAGTCAGTGAGATCTACAATCGGGAAGTGCTTGCTCTAGATCTACCTACCGTCAATGCGTTGTACTCGAAGGATCCCGCTAAAGCCATTCTGGGATCGCCTTTGCTCCAGAGGATTGGAGGTTCTGGAAGGTATGTGGTGCAAACCAAAAGCTATTGTTTCTGTACATCACCTGGTATATATGTTAGTCATGGGTTTGCCATTTGAACTATGTAACTGTTTGTCACGTCTGACATTTGAATGTTATAACAGAGATATTTAGGTACGATGAGTACGGTATATGAGTATGATATTTGAGTATGAAGTTTAGGTATCATATTTGAATGATACGATATTTGAGTTGATATTTGGGTATGATAATTACGATGTTTAGGTATAATATTTGAGTATGATATGACATAAAAGAGTATTATTTTTTAGTATGATATTTCAGATTACTAAGTTTAGCTATGATAATTGAGTATATTCGAGTATGTAGGGTATTTGAATATGATATTCGAGTTTGATATACAAGTACGAAATTTAGGTATGATATTCAAGTATGCTAGGATTTTTTTTAGTATGACATTTGAGTATGACGTTTAAGTACGAAATTTAGGTATGATATTTGAGTACAATATGATATTTGAGTATAATATGATATTTAAGTAAGCTAACTGAGTATGATATACGGCATAATAATTGAGTATGGTATTTGAGTAGGCTAACTAAGTATGATATTTGAGTAAACTAATTGAGAATGACATATGGTACGATTTTTGCGTATAATACGATATTTGACTCTGTTATTTGAGTATGATATATGGTATGATATTTGAGTATAATATGATATTTGACTATGTTATTTGAGTATGATATATGGATATTTGACTCTGTTGTTTGAGTATGATATATGGTGTGATGTTTGAGTACAATATGAAATTTAAGTAAGCTAGTTGAGTATGATATAAGGTATGATATTTGAGTACGCTAGTTGAGTATGATATATCATATATAGTATGATATCTGACTCCCGTGCACTCTACCCTTACTCATTGGCCTGTCCTTCCCTAACTCCCGAATTCCTATAGAGGTCATAGTGCCTACGAATCGTCTGCGGAGATGTTAAACCAAGTGCGCCCCAACAGCGGCGCTGCTCGACTGCGCAAGAAACCATCGCATGAATCCACCACAGGGTATGTGACTCCCATCGTCTTCAAACCCCTAAACCTTAACTTCAAATCTTGAACTCCCGATCGCCTTCTATTAATAGTACCACCCACAGCAATAGGCCTCACAACCACACATACCTTGCACACTTTTGTGTGATGTAGCTTATCCTGTTCCTAGACAGACGGCTCTGTGCCTGCGTGTGTGCGTGAGAACACAGTTTGTGCTCATAACAAAGTAAGAACGCACACATCGGGTCTGTCAATAAGGAGATTCCAGATATCACAGACCGAGCGATAGATAGGGAGTTAGATAGATGAGAGAGGTTTATATTCATTGCGATAGTGTGGTTTAAAAAGTATTCAAATGTCATAGATAGATGGGAAAAGATGCTCTGCAGATAGAAATGCTTACCGCCGATGGTGACTATAGAACCTTGGGTTCACTCGCACACACGCCCATATATATCTGACATTATATATAAATGTATCTGACATATGTGACATTCTCTATTGTATGACGGTCATATATATCTGACATTATATATAAATATATCTGACATGTCTGACATTTGCTATTGTATGGCTGTCTTATCTCTAACGTGCCCTAGTGTCTGAGTGCCTTATATCTTAAGTATCTGACATAGCATCCCCATTATATGTGTATCGTATATCTGACATGTCTGACATATCTGACATTCCTTATCATCTGACCGTCTTATATCTGACATTCTCTATTGCCATGACACCACACACACATGCGCAGGGACGATCATCTGTATAACTCCAGTTGTTACGTCAACATCGACGTGCACGATGACATCACGCGTCAGCACGGCCAATCAGATGACGCCAACGGAGCAGTGGTGAACCACAGCGTATGCGACACGCTGTCGTGGTCTTCGGAATCGTTTGATTCTGACTCGCCCCTCTACGCCCATGCGCACGCATACGCCTACGCACACACACACGCACACGCACACGCACACGCACACGAACACGAACACGCATCTGCACACACACGCACACCCTCCCCCTTACGCATACGTGGACGTACACACGCCGAGAGCGCGCACAGTGCCATGTCTGAGCCGGTTTTAAGTCGATCTGTCTGTCTGTCTGAGTATACGCAAGTGCCTGGGATGAACACAGACAGTGTGAATAGCGCCGTGTCTGAGCCGACCTAAAGTCGACCTGTCAGTCTGTCTGAGTATACGCAAGTGCCTGGGCTAGGGTCGTCCCGGTCGTCACTACGAAGCATCGGCAGGGCAGCCAGACACGACAACTGTGCTGGTAGCAAGTTGAAGTAAGTGTGTGGTGGATAATGTATTCTGTGTGTTGTGTGGGCTGTGTAGTGTTATGATGTGTGGGCTGTGTAGTGGTATGATGTGTGGGTTATGTTGATATATGCTGTGTGGCTTATGTAGTGGTAAGCTGTGTGGCTAATGTAGTGGTATGATGTGTAGGTTATGTTAATATATGCTGTGGGGGTGATGTTGTGGCACCCTGGGTGGTTTGCGTTTAAATGCATACTAGATATCTGTGTGGCCGTTGTAAAAAAAAATTGCGTAGTTTGTTATGCATAGTAAACGTGGGTGTGGCTTTACTTTCAACTGTGATGACATATTTCATAGACAATTGTACGCTCATATTGTAGTTCACTTTAATGGTGCTTTCTGATTGGTGCGCGGGATATGGGCCTTCTAAACACCAGTACAGGGCTGACCGAGAGGATACGTACTATACCAAACACGTCTACAATACATGCTCACTCCTGCCCTCACACACTCTAATACATACACGTATACACACACCGTACAGATCGACTCAGATATACTCTCAGATCGGCAGTTCACCTAGTTCGCCGTACGGCAGCAGAGTGTACAGCGCGCGAGACAGTGACGCGTTGCCTAGCAACGACGATGAACCTATTGTGTTTATAGACACACACCTGCCCTCCCACGCACACACAGGCACACGCTCAGCTGACAATGCATCTCCACAGACACGCACACCCGCACCCGTCCATGTGCCTAATTGAGTGGCCAGGTTAATTGGCGGCGCGCAGGACAGACCCGTGTCACAGGCAGACCACACGCACATCTCCGGCAGTCTGAGCGATAGTATGGGTAGTCGTATGGACGGTAGCGGTACAAGTGTTCTGGGGTGCAGCAATGCAGTATTTTAAGGCGTAGAAAAGCAATGGTTGGGGTGGGGGGGGGGATGGGGCCCGGGGGGAGGGTAGTCTGGCCAATACCGTCAGTGACAGTATGGGCAAAGTCAGTAGGGGTGACTTAAGCTTCGGCCTGTTTTATTACGACAGTGTCAGCGAGAGGAAAGACATTGCAGCTGGCTTCAGCTGTACCATATGCCCCACACGGCACTTGACGCGTGTGTGGGTGTATGTAGTGTAGTGGTTATGTGAACGGCATGCGTGGGTGAAATGCAGTAGTTCTGCGAGATTTGCTTATGCCGAGGAGAGTCTGCGACACACAGGGTACACGAACATGCATGATATGAGTTATATTGACGCCTTAAGCACAAAACAAGCAAACAATTGAATTAAACTCGTAGATAGACTGTGTGTGACTGTGTGTGATGAACCAAGCAAACAATTGAATTAAATTCGCAGAGATTGTGCGGCACTCGTTTGTGCCATGCAGAGAGGCTTTGTTGGGGGATATTTACAGACCTATGCAAATGCATGGTAATTTTTTATTAATAATATTATACATTGTCGATTGGTACTGATCAAATATGTTGTCGATTGATGCGACCTATACAAATCATCCGGTGCTGTCGATTGGAAATGTTGCTTTTATATACTTTTTTTCGCATTAAACTTCTGCGAAACCATGCTGTTGCCAGCACAACAAACTCAAATCCCTCATGATAATCATTGCTGGTAACTCTGCCGCACAAAGAACTACATACAAGGGTCAAACACTCCTTGTATACACATTATTTATATACACTATCACCTTACATAGGTGCTATTCATATACGCTAACTCCTTATATAGGTACGATTCATATACGCCAACTCCTTATATAGGTACTCTTATCTCCTTGTATAGCTAATCCTCATATACGCTAACTCTCAGAATTTCCAACGTTACTATTTGTCGTCTGCACACTCAATTCGAATAGGTGTTTCAGATCGACCTCCACTTCAGTGGCATAGACCATATTGGGATCGCCCCACAAATCCAGCGACTTCCGCACCACAGATTTGCGCAGTTTACGCTCAGCAACTTCGAGTTCCTGCGTCGACGCATCATCACGATTGACAAGGCACACCGTGAGTGGCTTGGTGTGATCCCACCCCATCCCGTCACTCAATAGCAACACAATGGAATCGCCAGCACGGTAGCTATGACCGGAAAAGTAAACATGAATGGTTTGCCTATCCGCGTGACCCTCCACGAGGGTTGGTGGTCTATTATTAGACATGCCACAAGCACAGCGAAACAGTAACCAAAAAAACCGAGTCTCTGTCGCACCCTCTCCATGTGTCAGCCGCCATCTAATCCTTTTGGGTTTAGGGTTTCGTATGCTAGACGCCATCCAATCTATCGCGGCCTCGTCCCTTTTGTCCATCCAGTGGCCAGTTGGGTACTGTACGCTGAGCACGTTCTCATACAGGCCTTCGTTCCGATGGTCTCTCTGCATTGCACACAGTCGTTCTCCCACTTTAACATTTGCCGTGTTGCGGTGGTACGCGTTGTCAGACTGTCCGCAATAGTTCGCAAAGGGCGTGTTGCACAGGTTAGTAAAGTTGGCATCGTTAGGGTGACCAGCCATAGCCGCTCCTGCTGCCAGACGATCAGCCATCAAAGGAACCATTTGAAACGCACCATCCCCACCAGCCGAATAACCGAACAGATACACACGGTTACTATCCACGTTTTCATTAACAATCATATTACAAATAATGGCATCAAAAAGGGGACGCACTTCTCGTCGAAACCACATGTTCCAGGAGTTCGTAGGGGCACGAGGAACTAAATAAATGCCATCGACTATATTGGAGTACAGATGCTTGTGGTTGACAAACTGTCTCTGATTAGCGTACTCTGGGCAATTGCCCCCTCCATGCATTCCGATAAATAATGGTGGATTGCGGGAACTACCTCGCTTTACATATGTAAACGGCATATTATAGTAGGTATTCTCATCTGCATTGAACCAACGCACATTCCATACTTTCGCCCTACGAAATACCACCGACGTACACGCATTGCTTGAAGCGTTAACAAGATCTTCATTACGTTTACAAAGACGCATTTGAGTGGCACCGTGCTTGTGTTTTATTCTGTATTGGGGCCAAGCAATTTGCTTCACATATGTCTGCACATCATCTAGACCATTCAGTATATCCTCGTGATCACTCAGTAAATCCTCGTGACCGTTCAGGCTATCCTCTCGATCTTTTAGTACATCGTCTTGTAACTTCCGTATATCGTCTTCATGCTTCGGTGCATCCTCGGTTTCATCCATTAATTCAACCTTTTGCAAGTGACTATTCATCGTTTTTTCGGTTTTATTATTATTGTCCTATATACGTTGAGTGCTTATATACTATCAATTTCCTTCCGCCAAATAGAACCCGAGAGAGAAACTGAATGAGCCTGGAAATCGATCACTCACCCTTTATATATTTTAGCTTGAAGTAACACCATGTATTACTGTTCATATGTACAACCATATCTCAACATGTAAAACTCTAGTCGTACATATGTACATTGGTCATAGATATATCACTGAGTCCTACTTATACACAAGTTAACTAAATACTTACAGACCTACATAGGCTACAGTGCAACTCCGACTACTCGAGTTAATTCATATTTGCTGTGGTGTACTCAACTAGTAAGCCAATGATAAAACAGAAAAAGTATGTAGACACCAATGAGATTAGCTGACCAATATGAGTCATGCTGATCAAAAATCACAGCTGATAACTGATTCATTACGTTTTACGATTTGACGTATTATATAAAATCAATACTTCATATTTACGTTTATAGTCGTCATTTATAACGGTTTGGTCCTGTATGTTTATTTAGGTGTCATGTTCAGGTGCTGAGGTGCAGTAAATTACATATTTTATACAATATAGTCCACTTGATATTATAAATAGGTTAAGTTCATTCTCCAACATGTATACGTTTTTAAAAATATCGTATCGAATGAGGTTTGGGGCTGTCATGAGCTAACTGCCGAGTCCTGACTCCCTGAGCCATTCTTTCGTTCTCACTGACTTTCAATGTGGTAAATTTATCATTAATATTTTAAAAATATAACTTTTTACTTAAATAAACAAACATTGTATTCTTAGATCGACTCAAAACACAATGTAACGGTGAACCTAGTTTTATTTAATCGATTGTTGAATAAACGTCTACCTTAGCAGAATGAACTTCTTGAATAAACTAAACTACATAATTATACTATCTCCGAAGGATTTCCTTGAGAATACTGCCGCCAATCAAATCGTGTATCTTCTTAATTTCGAGCCTACAAGTCCATTCAACATATATCGTCATCTACCAACCTCCAGCTCATATTGCCCCGCACTTCGGTTCGCAAAGCACCAATCATACATCAACCTACTCTTCTTCCGAGCCTGCGCGGCCGTTCGCCAACAAACTGCACGATACAACTTAGAACTTTTTAAACTTCTTAGTTTTCACACTTGTAAGTTATCGTCCACACTTAGAAGTTCTTGCACTCTTATTAACGTACTTGCTGTAAGATTTGGTCTATTAAGGCGATACTAATGCCTTAGAATTCATATGCCACACATCTCTTATGGCATATGCCTGATACGAGTACTAGCGATACCATAACGTCATTGCAGAACTCACTACCGTTATCAGTGCACATAATACCCGGCCACCCGTGGTCAACAAAGACTTGGCAACATAATTCTGCCACGGTCTGCGTATTCTTATCCTTTAATGAATAGAGCAAGTTAAACCGTGACGCCACATCAAAGAAGTGGCATACGTAACGGTCGCCTGTGTGCTCGGACATGGGCAGGTCAACCAGATCAATGATGACCCTGCGCCATGGAACATCTTCAGTCACACTCTTAAGCGGTGCGAAACCATAGCGCTTGATCTAATTAAGATCACAGTCTGTGCATGACTGATATACTCTGTCAACTAAAGTTACCAGCTTAGGGTTCGCGATCCCATGTCGCTTAGCATCTTTAAGTGCTTCTACTACGTTCTGGTGCTTCAGTTTATGATTTTGCTTCAGCCAAGCAAGAATGTTTTTATCATTCTGCTCCTCCAGAATAAAGATAGAGTGTTGAGAATCCACTTGCGTGGTCTCTAAGTCTGTAGTGTTTTCAGACTCCTGTCCTTCTTTTGTATGAGCGTCATAATCGCGCTCATGTGCGTTAGATACACCTGACTTATTAAATAGTCGCATTATATGTGTATACGCTTCAGGATTGTCTTTCATTAATCCCTTTAAAAATAGGGTATGAAAGACCTCGGGCTTAGACTCTATGTTATTAAACAGAGTCCTAGCTAGAGACTGACGCTTCTTAACAGTGTCATTAGTAGATTGTATTTCTTGTGTACAGACTTCAAATGCTGTGTTGCCTTTGAACTGCTTAACGTTCAATTGGGTAGAGAGTGGAATCTTTGATTCTTTGACCTTGTTAAGGAAAGTCTCAGAAGGGGTCCATTTGGTTGTTCCAATGAGACCTATACGACATATTATAGTATGTCTCCAGGGCGTCTTCTGGACGGCTCGGGTACCCTGATATAGGAAAGTATCTACTTCCCTATCTAAATATATTGGCTCGCATTGTATATAATTTAATAGCTGGGCAATTAACTGCCATGGTGGATTAGCCCACGCATTATGTTGAGAGAGGTCTATTTGAAAGTCGTCTCCCATAGGATGATTTAAAGGTCCTGTAATTCGATAGTTGTGCATTATGATGTGCAGCAAACATATCTATGGTATGTGGCCCATATATCTTTTGAGCCAGTTCAAACCACCTGGGATTACATTTCCAGTCAGTGGCTAGTAACTCACGTACGGATTTATTAAAGTCCGGTACGAAGCGTGATAACATATCCGGTAAATGGTTATGTATTCCTGGCAGACGTTTTATATCAAAATGAAACTTTGATATTGTATCATGCCAGCGACTCAGTAATTGTGAGCCGGGTTTCATCTCTTTCATATATTGAAGAGATTTCTGATCACACATCAGCGTAAATGCTGTTCCGTATAAGTAATCTCGGAAGTGTGTTAGAGCTGCCACTATGGCTAATAGCTCTTGTTTAACAG
>NW_014040450.1:17313-19988 GCF_001186125.1 Sphaeroforma arctica JP610 | reverse complement strand
TCGCCCACACTTAGAAGTTCTCGCACTCTTATTAACGCCCGGGAACATTACCGAACAGTTCGGTACATACAACACCAACATTGTTTTAAATCGGAGGTAAACATGGTTGACATTACAATATTTACACTGGAAGTCTGGAAGAAATGGCCATGGGTGTGACTTGTGTGGCTTAACTTTTAGGCCTGTTCCAACATCCAATTTTTCGACCCCGTATATCTTCAGATATCGAATTTTTAAAGCACTTGTTTTTCTGAAATTCGATAACTCGAGATATCCATTCCATAAAAAAAAATCTCCCAGAAGTAGAGATTGAATCTTTGAATAATAGAAAATAAGCCTAAAAAGCCCTATTTTGCACGAATTACAGATTTTTGAGATCTGGCGCCAGTTTGGTTATTTGTCTTTTACCAAAAATACCCCCCCCAAAAAAACGATTTCTCACATTCGATATCGAATTGCTGCCGAATAACCGAGGTCACCTCGGTGGATATTCGGTGGTCGAATTTCCATTATCTTTTCTTGACAAATATTCGACCCAAAAATCGATAATTCAAAATATATACTGGAAAAAATCGATGATGGAACGGGCCTTAGGCTCTTGGTTTTTGTTTTGTAAAAAAAAACAAAATATATACAAAGTTCAGAAGGCTATGATACAATACGAATGTTTTCAGTTGCAGAGTTTCTTCGTGATGGACAGTCGGCTATTGCAGCATCTACGTATTTTTAGATAACTATTATCTGTTAATATGTATATGCAAGGGTTTCCACGCATGTATGAATATATGAACAACTATTATCTGTTATCAATATGTATCTGCAGAGGTTTCCACGTATTGAGCATATTAAAATACTGCATCATCCCCAGTAGGATGAAATCTAGAGTGCTCGCCTGTAGTTTGAATTTGAATGTCCAGGTTTCACGGTTCAAGGTTGACTTGGTGTTGACCATATATATATAAATAATTCTAATACACATATCCATATACTCGTGACAGATTCTAGTATTATACGTATATGTGCATGTTTTTTTTACATTGTTCGAAGTAGGCTTTGGGATTTTGCTCTTCATATGTTGATATACAGTCCAATAGCTAATAATAACAAGTTTTTGCGTATTGTAGTATACCGTACTCGTTTAGGCTCGTATTTATGACGGCGAGTCGAACAAGCTGTGCGAGAGTTAGCGCATGAATACAGTCCCCTTCATATTCATAAGATTTTGATTGTGAGATCCATGTATGTGGTATGGTTGTTCATCTTCACACATAAACAAAGTGTGTAAGGGCATATAGAAATAGCAGTCCTCGATTTTTCATGCATGTATGTTTTAACCAATTTTATTAATTGAGTTTTAAAAACTATTAGCAACAGCACACGTTGGTAGTAGATATGCAAGCCGTCATGTATTCACTTTCAGCTGCATATCCAAATGATACTCGCGGGACACTGGGGTCGGTGCACTCGGAAAGCTTTACTTAGTATTGCCGCAAAGATACCTGTCACAAAACCACAGAGTATGAGCAATCGCATTCGAAGAAGTGTTCGATTGGCGCTGTGCTTTAAAGTGGCTCAGCGTTTCAGCCGAGTTTCTTGTCAGGGCTGTCATGGGATAAACCTACAGCAATGAGCAGCTTGCATGTTGTACGATATTCCTGCAAGTCACTTTCAGCCTCACAATATTCAAGCACAGTCTAATTTTTATTATTGTTTCAGCGCATAGGTGGCTATACCCACCTTATGTGCCCACGCTCAATTTATCTCCACCTTTCTTACGTAAACAGATACTACTGCCTGTACTCAACTCTACATACGGGTGGTTCATACGCCTATAGTCCACCACCGCTCTCCTTCCTTCTGGCCCCTTTGTTCAATTAATTCGTTACTTTCCGTCGACTGCGTGGTCACCCGATCATGGTACAGAGGACCGTTTATGCACATGGTATGGTACTCTCCCCTTTCTCCACCCAAGTCTAAGGGTTTAGAATCTGGGCTGCCCTCAGGCGGTTTTAGTGCCATTTGCTCCATTTCTCTTACTATCTCGGGGGATAGTGATCGCCCTGTAATAGGTAATTATGTTTGATATCAGGGAAAGCACAGAAAACTTTATTCAATCAAATATTAATACGTAAATAGGGCGTTTGTATAGTCTTTTTACATTCTGAGCAGATATATGTTCTGTAGATCGGAGCTGTGTGCATACCTATGTACGCGATACGAAGCTTCAGTGTACTATTCAAAGCCATACTAAAAATTGTACTGTTGTATGTGAGAGCGAATTGCTCAACACCAGACTGCTAGAGACACATGTAGTTGCTAATGTATACCACAGGTGCTGTGTTGCAGTCACAGCCCATATCCGCTTGTGATATTCGAATAGTACATTTTCACAGTTAGCAATGCGGTAGAAGGTACACGCAGGCATCTAATAGTCATGTATACATGTGTATTGTACGGTACGAATCAACTGGATAGCCAGTTCGACTTCGGTAGTGTGTGAAGCCATTGTCAATGGCCCTGTCTGCACGTATACGATTCGTATTCTGGCGAAGCGGGACTACATCCACTGAAAGACTACACTTTAAATCACAGAAAGCCTTCACAAACACAACCTTGACGTGTACGAAAGTTTCAACGCATACGTATACCAACAATTAGATGACTTTGCATGAGTC
>NW_014040450.1:6509-16491 GCF_001186125.1 Sphaeroforma arctica JP610 | reverse complement strand
TATATATATATAATATATTATATATATTATATAATATTATATATACATACATATCCAAAACCGCACTCATTAGTCTCCACCAACGTTCATGTATGGATACGAATAAATATAAACTCACGGGCATACCAATCCATCTGCCATCGAACCAAGGACTCTTCACACACGAGAAGACAACCTCGAACTTTTCAGCAATCAGTGTTTCAAGACATCTCAACCGACCAGCTTGCCACAGTGGCAACCATACGCCAATTTCAGCCATCTCAGCACACTCGGTGATAAAGTTACGTGTCTGATCCCCAACTAAGTCCATATCGCCTGTTACTATGGTTTCAATTCCATGATCGGCATGTAGCTTTTTTATTGTATCAGCGTATGCTAGCTTGTAACACGCGGGGTCCTTCGGCAGCATTGCGTGTATGAGAGGCAGTTGTAAGCTGTCAGCCTGTGCTTGCATAAAGCTTAGAGGGTGGGCTTTGAACACAGCTCCTTCGGGTCTGAACACGACTAATGCAGTAACACGCAACGATGGCTCTCTCCACGCATGTAGCAGGGACAAATTGCAATCCTTCCCGCCTGTCCACGAGATTGCAGTTGTCCTTGCTTCTACATTTAGTTTTTGTGCTTCTACTATCCTCGTCATGGCGAGCAAGGTAGAAGTGCATATATTTAGTATAAATAGTGCTGGCTTAGCAGGCCAGTTGAATGTTAAAAAATGAAAGTGTATTTATACACTGCATTTGTACCAGCATATTACATAGTATTAGCACCGCCAACTGTCTAATTACTGCCACCAGTCATCACCAGACGGCAGACAGACCTTCAACTTCACGAGTTCACGTGACGATACAATAAATAGCCTTCTGAAAAGTGAAAAGTGAAAATTGAACAAAAAATATCATGAAAAACCAAAAAAATATATCACTATAAAAGCGCCTTCAGTTTCAATAAATAATTTTAAATCTTCATTATTTACATCATTGTGGTTCAAATAAATACAAGACGTCTTCCATTGCAGACAAGAACCGGGTACATAAATATTATAAGAAAACCAGTGAAACTTTCAAAATAACTCTGTATTTATGTTGCAAATCAGTTGCATATTTATTTCACCTCGTGGATATAGACACTGAAAAAAATGTTAAAAACTGCGTGTTCCTTTATTATTTTTCAAAAAGCAATCAAAATCTATATATGTGTGTGCGGATCGTGTTAAAACACCTTAAAATACAATAAGAATACTCCAGTACGTATAATAAATCACTACTCCACTGCTAACTTGAAGATTCATTCAGATTTTATAGATTCTATAGATTCTATACATACTGAAACTACTAAAAGTGGCTGCCAAGGCTCTGAGCATATCAAGCTCTTAAGGGAATTTCAAATTAAATTAAACACAGTGTATGATGGAACATACATTGAAACACTTATCGGCTGCTATTTAGTGCACTTGTTGCGGACAAAGAATCCCGCCGGAACATGGTACAGTAAAAAAATTGGACTCAATCTTCACAGCACAACAGAGACGAATTCATACTATTTGCTGTGTTTAGTTAGCAGTTCATAAGTTGCTTTGTTCACGTTGCTCGCCCAATATATGGTTTTGCTTCCCGAATATGTACATAAATGTCAGTATTTATATATTTATATACATATATATTATTGTCGTCTACACTTACATCGTGCTATCCATTCAAGCAGTGAATGTGGACCCCCACCCCCACCTTGCAACGCCATTGACGAAGACTCCAAGCATGATGGCTTGCGTAAAAGCGGCGGGTCGTGTACTGAATGTCGCTAAAGGCCACACAATTAAAGCCACCTGATAGTGGTGCAGGTGGAAGTAGAACTGTGAGCTTACTAGCGCCCAGAAGATACCTACTAACACTACCACCGCGGTATATCCCAGTAAGTAGTAAATTGTATTTCCTGATCGCCAGATACTACGACATAGGTAAAACAGAAGGATAATCACGATAGGTAATGCGACTGCCAGTAGAGTGATTGAAATCGGATTCCAAGTGACCGCTGAACCACCATCCGAGGCCGAATCACCAGTCGAGATGTCCTCATCAGGGAACACAAGTGTGAGGTAGTTCATGTGGAAAAAGGCCCAGCATGGTAATATATACAGTATCACTCTTTCAATCATGTGCGTGGATGGCGGTGTAGCTGCATTTCCACCGAACGTCCATAAGACGTAGACAGCAGTCAAGAAAGGCAGGAACAACCCTAGGCGTTCTTGTACGAAGCTGACCGCGTACAAGGGTTGGCCGATCAAAATCACGTACCAATATCCTACAACAGCCATGCACGCGAATAAGACAACAGACGTTGTGCGCAGCAGGACAAGCCCAAGGAACATTACCAGTGCCACTGGCAAAAATATCGTGAACCCCCAGTACTCACAGCCGTAGGGAGAAACACACTTCTGAAATTCGAATGGGGTACTATCGAAAGTCGTGGAGTCGCCACTCTGGATGCCATTGGAGAATGTACCATCGAAGGAGGAGGCTGAGCTATCAAGCTGCCGATATAGCGCACATCCACCCGTGGCATCGTTGATCACTCCTGCGTGCACAGCTGCAATGCACACTCTGGAGTCGCTGCGATATACAGTTGTGCCTGTGACATACCACGCACCTGTGTATGTGCTTGTAAAGGGTGGACACCGGATAGGATTGAAGGTACCAGCCTCGCTGGCAATAAAACTGCCCCGTGTGTCTGCATTTAGGATGAGCGGTTTACCCAGTTCAGTACTGGAATTGTAATTATTGAAGTAGAACATACTGTATAGTACGCTGCCACATATGAGAATATATGCCAGTAAAACCCAGGGACTATACTTTGCTGGCACGGTGTAGAATTTACGAATGTACCGATGTCCCCATGCTTTGGATTTTGAACTATTCGAACTGTCATTCACATCCTTTGGTGAGAGGGCCGACTTACATTTGTGCCATAATCTGCTACCCCATATATCCTCAGTCAGTGGCGCCTGTGATTCTATAACATTAAGCGTGCACACTGATTTATCGACTTCTGATACTTTGGATATAGAGATGGACGGCGATAGGGCTCCAACCCTTCTTTCGTACCTTAGTAATGGCGTAGGACTGTTTGCTCTTGACCCCGCTTCATCACTGTCGTAGTCTTGTAGATACTCATCATAAGGAGTATCATCAGGGTTTCTTACTGATAGGGACCTACTTCTTTGATATTGGTTGTCTCTTGGACTCAATGAGGCTGGTGTTTGTACTGCCGTGGGCGGAGAGGATAATATCAGAATATCGGAGAGTTTATCATTGTCGACTTGTTGATTGTTGGTAGACATCTTACTGCTGTACTGCGTATGGTGATATGATTTTTGAAACGTGCAGGTTGAAAATATATACTCGTAAAACGAAAGAAAGAATTAAGTCAATTGTCTATCTACTATTGCCTGGGGGTTAACAAATAATAAAAAAATATAAAAATTTATCCATGCTCTTTATGAAAGAAGTCAAAATTGAAGAAAAAAATAGTACATATTGATAATATTGACAATTTGATATGTATTTAGTACAATACACATCTTATTTTCGGGGTGCTAAGAAAAGTATTGGAATGCTGAAGGGCATGATACACTGGAGACTGGAGTCTATACTCATATAAAGTCTTTGGCTTTTGATGAACTTTTATGAAGCCATATATAGCCATTGCGAGCGAATATGACTCCAATTTCAGAGTATTGAACCTTTTTGGCTTTTATGGCTATGCTAACTACTATAAGATTTCAGCGAATTACGGTTCAGAAACATTTATCATGATTGACAAAAAAAAAATCAGATTTGATCGGTTTGAGCGTTATTCGATCATTTATAAATCACACCAATCATGAAATCCTAATATTAAAAGAAAAAGAAAAGAGCATCATTAGAGTAAAATGAGTTGCTTATACTTTATTTTGTATCGTTTTCATTGTAAAAAAACCAAACAAATTTTAATAACATGCAGGTAAACAGAAACCGAGTGGGAGTCTAGGAGAGCGTCAGGCTGTCATCCGTCACACCGTCAGCCGGAGCCGTCCCAAGCTCAGTGGCTCACAGCTGTCACAACAACTCAACACTCGACGGTTTTGTTTGAAAAATTAAATAGAAGACAATACACGGTCACAACTCACGAGTAACAACTCACAGGGGACACAGAGTCACAGACTCACAATCACTGCGTCTCGCTGTTACAGGGATCAGGCCTCAGGGCCTCAGGCTGTAGCCACCGCCTGTCAGCCGTTGCCCACATGCCGGCACGCCCCACACATTTGATATTTTTTTATGTCTTGCTATAGCCCTGTGATTTTTAGCCTTGTGTTTTTTTTTTGAAACAGTACATATTGTATAAAAAATAATACATCGTGACTTCAGAATTCATGCTTCAAGCTGCATGCATACATGGGGTATTATTTTATATATTTTTTTACACGATTTTTTTAATACCCGTTGCCTCTTGTGGGCAGTGCCCCGTGGAGTCGGGGACGTGGGCCGCGCCCGCATCTAAGGTGTGGGCCCTGCTACCTGCCCCCGGGGCCTGGGCTGTGGCCTGGGGTGTGTGTGTGTGTAAAACTGCAAAGGACTTGGCCTCACTAAACACTGGAGGGTGGGTGTCCGGCTGTCTGGTACTCTGGGACTCTGGGCGACTATTTAGTTGAGTAGAGACCTGTCTGAGAGTACGGCTGTAAAATATTATTTTTACGTCAGACTCGACCTCTGCTGGGGCCCGCGTGGGTGACTGGGTGGAGACTGGAGTCTGGAGGATGGAGGTGGTCTCTTGTTGTAAATGTACTGTACTCTCTTGTGTATTGTGTGCACAGCAAGAGTATGCCAGTCTGCCAGTCTGCCAGTTTGGCTCCTGGCTTCCGCTTTTAGGAGTCTGGGACCCTGCGCTGGAGGCTGAGCCTACTACAAGAGTATGTAGCCTCTGGCCCCTCTACATAGAGCCTTGGGAGTCTGGGTCGCTGGGTATCTGGGTCTCTGGGACAGTGATTTTCTTCTTCATTTTCTTCTGCCCTCAGATAAATGATGCATTTAATGTAAATAGTCCACTAAATACTAAATAGTCCTCTAAATACTATCGAATCTCGACCCTCGAGTTCCCAGAGTTGTCTTTTCAATTTGGGTTGTTTAGTTTTCTATATTTTTTTTATAAAAATAAACAAAAAACTCAAAAAACCCAAAATTTCAAATATGAAATTTGGCGGCAGCGGGAGTTTTTCAGAAATATATAACTTGTTGTAAACATGACTCCCCGCAGGTTGCAGGCTGCAGGGGGTAAGACCGTGAGAGCCGAGCTCGGTAGGCTTCGCTGTTTTACTTTTTAGACCCGTTCTCCTCACCACACTTCATAGAAGCAATCACAGTTATATACGACGGTGGTAGTAGTCCTAAATCAGTATTTTGTATAAGATTGCAGTACGAATTAACGACATCAGAACGATCTAGGTCGTATATCCTTCTCTTTTCCAATACGATTCAAGATTTAAAAAATTAGTTTTCATTAGTACACTAGGTATGGGGATGTCCGCATGTATTTGAAAGTCCCCAGTATAGTCCAAAATTTCCAATTTTGACAGAAATCTCAATTCACGTACAAAATACGCATCACAGCGTTTATGACCCTGCGGCCTGCGGGTGACTACATATTCACTCTTGGAGTGTTGGGACTCTTTGGCTCTATTTATTTATTTACAGCCTAAATACTCTCTCAGTCTCTCACTATTACGGAAACCTCCTTTTTAGTCTTTTATTATTTATCTCTTTTTATGTCCATTTTTTATACTCTGGGACTCGAAACATTTGCAGTTCTTTTGTAGAAGAATACTACTGTGTGAATTCACTCGTGGCCTGTTATACTCTCAAGAGAGAAGTGGATTAGCATGTGTTTTCATAATAACGTATAAATGAGATTTAATATACATAAGAATAGCAGTAATCCTCGCTTGTTGGGTTCGAGCGTTCCATATTCTGTGGTGTTGTTCCGGGTGCGGGATATAGTAGTCAGGGATATTGCCTACTAAGTTATAAATACTTACCGCCAACAAGTGAGCCAAACAACACGCCATCAATTGTACCAAGAATTAGATCAAAGCCGATGCTTGAACGTTTCAATAAAAGAAGCATTTGATATGCGCGTATGTACGAAAAATGTACCTGTGAATGTACCTAGCTATATGGACTGACTCAAGTCCCAAACTCTACTTGCCTGATATGTGTCTTCCTCTTTTTGTGTCCAAAGCTTGGCCTGAAACGGACCTAGGACAAAAAAAGAGGCTTGACTGTATGAAATATTTCATTTTATTTAGATTTTTATCTCATTCCGGGGGGGGTTTTTTGTTTTCATAAAATAGTAAAAATACAGGACAATTTAGAAGGCTATGATGTGTAAAATAAAATAAAAACAAACAAAATGAAAAAAAAAAAATTATAAAAAAATAACAAACAACAAGAAGAAATAGAAATATTTATTTCAATCAGTATATTTCAGATCTAAATTCTATTAATCAATAATCATCTGGGTTGTTTTTCAAATAGATGACGAGATGTATCATGATTGGTTTGCCCATAGATTGTTTTTATTTTATTTTAGCAAATAAAAAAAATATAGTTTAAAAAAATATTATGTAGCCTGTCATTAGGACTTGAGGCCTTGGCGCCTTGCGCCTTGGCACTTGAGACCTGCAGCAGGGGATTCTCAGAGCAGGGGAGATCACATTTTTTATTTTAGACACTGTAAATAAAATAGTAATAAATAATAGAAAGTATAGTGTCAGCCTGTCATCCTTGAGGACTGCTGCAGGGGAGATCACCGTGTAGAATTGTAAACAGACTGCTGAGTGCAGACTGCAGAGTAAATGTTTACATACCGCCACTGCAGTCGGTAAATACTATTTTTAAATTCATCGCAGTATCAGCCATCAGGTGCACCGCGCAATGTGTGCTCACTGCTCACTGTGCACAGTGTGCTGTGTGCGCACTCTCTGAGTCACAGTACAGTGAATGTAGAGTACAGTCGACACTCGGCAGTCGTACTGATATTTCAGCTAAATTCACGTATTATATTTTACATTCGATATATAACACATTACTCCTCGACTTCGACTCTTCGAGCAGTGAAATGAATCCTGGTGACAGAAATCTCTATTTTCTCTACTAGAGAGAGTAAAACTGGTGGTTTAAAAAGTGTATTGTAAAGTTTGTAAAGTTTATATTGTAGGCTATATATCCACATAGTTCTAATTATTTATGCCGGGTCAGTGAACGACGCCGACATTTGGGCAAAGGACACGTCATGCATGTTGTGACAACATTTTGCAGAACATATCGGTCCCGATGTGGCGTCGTCGGGTCCACTGGAGGCTTCATCGGTGTACATCAAATAGAACTAAATGCCGTACATATCGCCGCGATATTTAACCATGGGTGTACGTCGTATGTTCTCTAATACCAACCTAAAATTTATGTGCTGTGCTATGCCATATGTAAAATATGATTTCCTTTTTTATACGCCTAAATTTTCAATTTTTTTATGGGGGAAAGTGGGAATATACTTTTTAATCTTCAAAAGCTAGATTTTACACTTTGTGTGGCTGCACTTTTACCTTGTATAAAGTCTAAAAGTTAAATTCTGGTACCGGTGTTCACATTGGGGTTTCCTCAGCAGATTTATGGCTCTAAGTAAGTTGGCATCTACGGATAAGCAACGGTAAAAAAATTTACAGAGTCGAAACTGATGCATCTCGATTTTTTCTCAACGCGCATCGATCCAAGTTGTATTTTAAAAGCGAACTTGATCGCGCTCCGAATGTTAAGTTTTATTCGATGTGTACAGTGTATGGGCAATTTTATTACCTATGTAGAGTGTATGTCAAGAATAGTGGTATACTAAGTATTCCAGTGCAAATGTTTGACATCGGCACATAAACTATATACGCGATTTTAAACCTACTGACCTTTTTTTATAGGACATTCTGCCGTTAGACTCATAACTGATGTATACTTCCGTGACGTACATAAGGCTCTACTACTACATCCAATTAAGAGAAGCCATCTTCCATTTCTGTTTCAGAAGCATTCAGATTAAGTCCGTCGGGCGAAAATATCGCACCAGTTTTGTCATACACAAGGCTTGAGAGCTCATGCACCATTCTGTCGTTATTGTTTCTCGATTCAAGCCGAGAACAATATGTAGGAGAACTATTGCGGCTTCAAGAAGTTCTTTTGTCGATAAAGTAAATATCTCCACCTGCGATTTTACCATCAACATCTGTCACGGTCGCATCTAATGCTATAGAAATGGCGAGATAGAGATACGAAGTCAAAATCATACTTCGACGCATAGTATTCTCACAAACAAACTACTAACTGTTTGTTGTGCGATTATTGTGAAGGAACCTTCTTCTGATAGAATCTGCATACATATTTTCATACAACGTGTAGAAATTTACGTATCGGATATTTTCAGTCGTGATATGACCGCACACCTTAACAATATCTGATATATCCACAGTGATGTATTATGCCAGACGTTCCAACTCATTTTTTTTAATGATCCAATTCTATTTATATCTATTAGAATTTTAATAGCCACAACCTCCACGATACGATTAAATCTGCCGTCTTTAAGAGGTTAAGACTGTTCGACTAATTGATACTTTTATTTGACGCATTTGCCCCCTGAGTGTTGATGGCCACTCCGTATGGGTTTACTGTAAAAGTAACGAAGTCTGAAATTCGTCACTCACCTACGAGGGGCCGCACGGAATCAAGCCTTCACAATGTGTTACCGGACCATATAATTCCCATCGAATGTCACTAGCTTGAGTATTCCAAGTTATTGCGCGCAATTTATCAAAACTCAATCGAACCTACTGCAGCGTGCGACATGTGACATGTGAGTACAATGCGCATATTATAATTCTATACATACACGCCACACTATTTCTTAAGTGGCACTGTAGTGCTGGGACTTATGAGAAATATTGAGGTGCTTTGTTTGCCAACTGAAGTGCTAGTTTCACAACCTTGTTGCACCCATGGCAATACTGAGCTTAGGGCGCAAGCCCATGTTAATGCATACGCCACAGTAATACAGAAGAATATGGTTTCTCCGTGTACTTGCATTGAACATATTTTAGCTTCCGAAGTTCAAAATCACTCCACCGTTGTATGCACATCGTATTTGAAATCGCGACTCGACACGAATTGTTGCTCAGAACATAGATGTGATCGAAAAAACGTACTTGTATCCCCGCATTGTACTTGGTTTAATATTTTGGTATAATTGTGTACTGGCATTGTGCATCGGCGACGTCGCATGCACTGTAGCGTAGGTGTGGACTATATTTCTATTTAATATTTGTGGACAAGCTGTAGTCGGATAAAATATATTGTTGTTATAAATAGCTTGTTTATAAAATATCTTCATCTCAACACGGTTAGGAAAGTGGTTACTCCGTTAGATTGCTAATCTAATGCCCTCTGGGCGCGTGCGTTCGAATCGCGCACCGTGTGTGTTTTTTTACATTTTTATATATAATATATATGCAACCATCGGATCATCGCCACATCGATTATAGCGTATGAATACATATGAGCTTACCATTTCACCATTCCACGAATGTGTATTTACTGCTAGGCATCCTCATATTTATATTTCATCGTTCTGTGACATGTAATGACAGTTTGTTTTAACTGTACATACGTCCAGATAGAACTGCAAATACACATTGATGATATTGTGACCAGAAAGCAAGCAGAAGCTTTAGCTTACATCACAAACCCATACCGGGCACATTGTGCTTTGGATGCTACTAAGCATAGCTCACGCTGGTTGAACGTTTCAAAATTTCGATTAGAGACTATGATATACCCACTTCTTTTTTAACATGAAAACGCTGATTTTACGCGCCACTGCGTGTTCGCTTCTCTCTCTCACATACACACACGCA
>NW_014040450.1:2991-6485 GCF_001186125.1 Sphaeroforma arctica JP610 | reverse complement strand
CATACATACATACTTGCATACATACATATACATGTATTTGTATCACATACACGTTTTGTGATACAAATACATGTATATGTATGTATGCATACATAGACATATATATCACATCATCGACCACATACACGTCTCTTTTCAATTCAACCATCAACAGAAACTGGCAAGTGTATGATGCATATGGAATTAACAAGACATCTTCAGAGCTAAACCACATTTGGTTGTTGGACTCTCTTATTATTATACATGGCAAGGCCACATTATCGCCTCAAGGGAATATGACGCTTAAACCACACGAGCCAGCAAGCTAGAAGCCAACGGCTCTGCAGCGCTGATTTCTGTCACATGTCTTGTCCTTGTACAGTAACAGATTCGATGTTCGGTTTAGCGTCACATGTGTCTCAAATGCCTTTTAGTATATTGGATTACTAACGGGCACATATATACCGAACAAGCGACGAATCGCGTGCTTATCTTATTTGTCAGATTAAGCCCAGAGACTAGGATCAATGGTAACGTAGTAAAGGTCGTCTCAAAGTAAGTAATCTCATTCCTGCGACCCATTACAAATTGCACAAAATCTCAATGCGCGCTACCTACCCCGCAGTTACGCAGCATCCGCACCACGCGTCAAAACGCTCGTACTATGTTAAACCAATTGTATGTTCGCCAGCAACGGCACTTGTCCGAAGTGGACTATTAATGAGCGGTCCTAAGCAACTGCAGAGTAGGTGTAAAGCTAGCTGTTCGCACTCAGGGGCAAGTATCTGCTGGAGCAGTTAAATCCTAAGCAGAGAGTACGTATGGTCCAGTTTTCCTCTGAAAAATACTCATCAAACCAGTAGAGCAACCGACACCCCGATTTTCTTCTAATTAGGTGCATGTAAAGACCCTCACCATACCCCTAACGCAACCGACAGGAGTGCCCGGTTAACCCGAAATTAGCGCAAGCAGCTGCACCGTAAACCAAGCGGAGTGTAGTTAAGACCCGAGGACATTTAATCAGCTACACGGGCGCTATTACGCCGTTTCGGCGATCGCATCCTCGTCCAAGTATATGTGAAGTTGCTAATGCTCGAGAGGGAGAGAGGGAGTATGTAATGCACCAGAGACCTCAGTGGAGGACCAGACGACTCCAAGACAGGTACAAAGTAGTAGACTGCGTAAGTACAGTATAAGCGAGTTGCCTGAGACATGCAGCTGTCCGTTGATGTGCATGGATACCAGACTATGCCGTCCACTCTAACGAGCCCCACCTTGTGTCAAGCATGCAGCACTCAACGATCGAGACTTGGATCTCTGGTGAGTCTTATGGCCCCGTACTACGAGTATAAGTAAGACTGGGAACTCTGGCGTGTCGTATGTTCTCGTACTACTAGTATAGGGAATGCGACAAGCTTAAACCTATATCCTTTCTTGTATAGTCCCGGCGACTGCGACAAGCACCCACCCATCCACCATCAGGTATATGGAGAACATCTAGTTACTGGTATATGAGGTAATCTAGGAAACATGGTGAACATAATGAAGGATTACAGTATCGTCTCTGCTCTGCACAGAATCGAAAGCCCGTGAACAGTCAGTCGAACTAAACTCCATTCTGCGTGGGATGTGTCAAGTATTGCAAATACTTCTCTCATTTGGAATCCAGGCCTCCGGCTTACTTAGAGGCACAGCACTATTGCTATATGCGTAAACTTGGCTAGTACTATCGCTATATGCGTTCACTTGGTTGTAAGGCATACGACCCACTTAGGGCGCTCCTACTGACATAAACTGTGAACTGTGGCGCCGGTTCGTTGTCACTGAGCCACACCTTTGCCTTGAAACCCCAGGAATACCAGTACTGTGGACCTTTTGCCCTAAAACCTCACTATACCAATATTCCTGCCCCTTTGCCTACCAAGGCCAAGGGCATGGTTGCTCAGTTCACAACATGTGAATGCTGTAATTAGTTGCAAGTGACTGTGGCCATCACCGCTGCTAGGTGCATTAGGAATAGATCACTATTATCTGCAAGTGACTGACCACAAGCGTAGTCGTCCACGTTTTGAGGTTGCACCTGAGTGCTGCTAATGGCCCGCGGGGTGTCTCTCAGATGAGTACAAAGCAAAGCTCCGCTGACTAGTACCCAAGCCACCGACACTCCCGGCGACTACAACTTGGGCTCTGAGTAGATAGGGCCCACCCATGCTCATAACATCAGACATCTCAAAAGTACACGCTACATGCGGAGGAAGATATCCAAACGCCTCTCATTCTTCTACAAAGAGCCATTCCCATTGCGCCGGATCGCTGATCAGTCCACAGACCATCTCCATGCGGTGGCTGATTTGCAACTGCCAACGCTAGCGACGAGAACGTCCACGCCATGTGCGCGGCATAGTTCTTGGGCTCTACACACTTGATGTATAGACATCTACGCCGCAGGGGTTTAGGGTTCTACGCACTTGATGCAATCCTACCACCAGCCAGTGCAGCAACCAACTCGCTCGGAATACATTTGGTGCTTAGGCAAATGCGGATTTGAATGAATATCGCCCTTGCTCTGTGTTTCAGGGGCCGACTGCGGTTGGAGCTACACCACACACAGAGTCACAAGCACCGACAAGACACTGTGACCTATATGTGTTCACCTACTATGTGCACACCTCCATGTGGTAGGCTGTTGCTACCATGTGATATTATCATTAGACATGTGTGTATGTTCGGTACTTTAACCCGGCCAACAATACACCCGGAATCTGCATCTGCTGCCCTGCTCTTAGTGATTTGGCATGTCGTACCACACCCCACTGTTCGAGCCCAGTATATAACATACCCCCGCCATCCGCAGGGTAAGCTGTCTTGAAATCACTCCTGTCCCTCCTATCTCCCCCCAAAGACCAGCCAAAACGGTCAACGCGCTCGTGATCTTCATCAGTGTGACTGCATTGTTTACTGTTTACGGATATGCCACGTGTCCGCCTTCATTAATCTGTCATCATTCCTTACACTATTAAGACAATCATCGAGTCCAGAGACCACCCGCGCGACTGTAACCATGGCAACAGCTGAATGCTCGGTACAATACTCACAGAGTGCAAAGTGAAGCTCTTTGGACGGCGGTAAATACAGTCATGACTCTCTTGTTTGTTCAGAACCCTCCGGCATTCAGCAGATAATAGCATGAAACTACTACATATCATACCATCAATAGGTAGCTATTGGTGAATATATCATTACTATGTGGCTATTGATTGTTATACCTGTCATCCAAAGCGTTTGGCAACTAAAGCCATCATGAGCAGAGAGCGTCGCGCATACGCGTTGTCCGATACATGCGGATCGTTACGTATATCGGCGATCTTTGTAACGCCTTGCATAGCAATTGCGAGTAGCAGTGTACTCATGCCTGCTTGGAACTCTCCCGCAATAACAGCAGATGTCACTAAGCGTAAGTGGATGCCCAGTTCAGTCTAGGACGAATAGTCCAATGCGTACGGGCCGTCAATCAT
>NW_014040450.1:0-2394 GCF_001186125.1 Sphaeroforma arctica JP610 | reverse complement strand
TCCCACGATGGTCACGAAGGCCACCATGCTCATGAAGATCATCAGCGTGAACGCATAATCCGATGCATATGGATAGTATATGGAATCAGACGATTGCGAGGCGACGCCGTCTGGTGCACCATCGATATCCTGCCCTTCTGTTAATGTATGGGATATATATCAATGGTTTGGTTTTAGCATATTTTGATCCATGGATATTGTATCCAAATATGGGATAAAGATCGGATCAGATACGTCCGGGATCCAAATGTTGAATAAAGAGGTCCAAAAAGCCACTTACTGGATGGTGCGGAATGGGACTCGCCTACAATCCTTTCGGAGAACTTAAAGAAAACTTCAGAGCGAAAACTCTGATGCACCCGAGCACATAACGCCAGCACAAATATTGTATATCAAACGTGTAATAAGTGTGTATTAAAAGTGTATATTAAACACGCCATCACGTACCGTCAAATAATGCATGGGTGAAGAAAAACGACACAGTCGCAAATAGATTGCGACAACTGTCTTCCATGGTACCTCTGTGTATCTGCAATCCATTCGTCAGACGATGGAAACCTACACAAAACAGAAAATCAGCTGAGAAGTTTGCAACAGTATTGAACATAAGTCGCAAACTATTTACGACATGTTTGGCCCAATGGCCGCCACTCGGGTGATTGTACGTCCTGCAGAAGACTGGACGAAATGAGAGCAACCAGAGCCATGTCCACTCGAACCAAATATTAATGCAGGGACTGATGTAGAAGTAATACTTCATCAAATGTACAATCGAAGGCATATGCGATTCTAAGTATAACGTCTAAGTATAGGCAAACGTATATGCGCAAAGACTCTTTAGCATCCACCGACACGATTGTGCTAGTAGCGACCACACACCACACCACATCACGCTGCCCACACAAATGGCCAGGGGACTTGCCTCTGGGTATCCTCTCCGAATCACTACTGTTAACCATTCGTAACCACAGACGGTGTAACATCCGCAGACATGACTGAGCCACAGCCAGCATTGCGGCAGCAATCCAATACATGAGACCCACTCCACTGCACACGCACACCCACAAGCAACGCTTGCTCGTGCCAATCCTCCGTCTCTGCGAAAGGTTGGTTGTGTATGCATGTTGACAGGCATATATATATATATATATATATATCGGTACACATGCAAAGAAATGTCTGCAGGTGACATTTAATGCGTTTAAATGAAAGTACAGACTGCTCCATGTGATAGTCAAAATGCGAGTCCATCTTGTTTGGACCACCTTTTACTTCTCCCGCGTGTGGCTGTAATACGCTTACATGACATTAAAGCCTTTGAGCCACCCATTCCCGTTTGAACGTGCGTTCTCCTTAGTCATCCGGTTTAAACAACAAGAACACAAGTACTGCGTCGGACTTGTAGCTGCTATGTCGTAAAACCCACACGCATTTATGCCAATACTTCCAACTTCTGAGATCGCGTATTACAGTAGCAACCTTTGAATGGTCCGTTTACAACCATCACATGTACGAATTAACGACATCTACACTTTATAATGCAAAACATGGCTCGAATGTCTTATATTGTACTCCACATTACATTATGTATGCCTCTATCATTCAATACAAAACAAGGGCTTAAATGTCGTATATTGTACCTCGCGTACCAAATTATCATATAAAACAACAACATGGCTAAAATATCGTATATTGTACCCCGCATACTATCATGTGCGGCTATATCATATAGTATATAACATGGACCCAAACGTCGTATATTGTACCCCGCATACCATCATGTGCGGCTATATCATATAGTATAAAACATGACCCAAACGTCGTATATTGTACCCCGCATACCATCATGCACGGCTATATAATATAGTATAAACCATGGCCTAAACGTCGTATATTGTACCCCGCATACCATCATGTGCGGCTATATCATATAGTATAAAACACGGCCCACATATCGTATATTGTACCCCGCATACCATCATGTAGGCTTCCATCCGCCTGACCACCTTGTCGAGCCGTTCCGCATGGCTGGCGAAGTACCTATTTAGTTCCTCCACGGACTGTGGCATCAATTGAAAGTTATTTTTAGAACATGAAAATAGAACAATATGTGGTACAAATGGAAAGTTCACAGAGCCTATCCTGGCACATATCGTACCTTCTCCACCCTAGCTATCCTGTCTCTCACATCAGCCCGTTCCGTTTTCATAGTGTGCAACGAGTTAATGGCCAAGTTCTGCCGCTGCTTCATCTCCTGCAGCCCCACATTCAACGCGTTCTGAACTTGATCCGTCAGAAAGTTCGATACTTTCGTCACGGCGTCTAATTTGTCCTGCGGATTAGGTAGTATATACATCGCGATAGCTATGAATAGAGTGAAATAACGAACCTCTA
>NW_014040451.1:151343-154314 GCF_001186125.1 Sphaeroforma arctica JP610 | reverse complement strand
GTATACGTATACCTATGTAAATATGTATATATCACACGCACAGCGCATACCGACTCTTTCGTTGAGGAGCTGAGTAAAGGCGATTCCTCGGGCAAGGCAATTACAATTTGGTTAGCATTTGCATCGCTGTCCTCGAAAAGAGGTTCTGTGGCATGGGAAGTGTAAACATAAGTAATAAATAGACGTAGAATTCAGTACGTAGTAGTGTAAAATAATAGATGGCCTGCGAAGGACTACAGAGGAGACTGGGCACTGTGAAATACATAGAGATTCGGAGTCAGTAGCCAGAGAGGGCTGACGGTAGACAACAACGCTGATTCATAAGGCCCGCTTTACCTGCGTCCTGGTTGGTACATGGAAAATGCGAAGACATTCGACAAAATGCAACAGGCTGAATGACAATAGCAGAAACTTCTAACTAGTTCGTGGATGAAAAACTTATCTGAGGTGTACTGTGGTAAGTCTAGAAACTCCGAGAGAACGCATTGTTTCGCATTAAAGTGTGGTCGCGCATGTATACTTGGGATATTACAAATTCCTAGATGAAAGTGATATACTCACAAACCCACCTACATCTGCACCCAAGCACACGCACGGTTAATCGTGAACGAACACCTTACGATTCACACACACACACACGCACACACCCCACACGCATACATCATATGTAAAATAGAGTGTGGTCGCGCATGTATACATGGGGTATTGAAATTTCGTACAGGTAGAAGTGATATACTCACAAGCCCACTTACATTTGCGCCAAAGCACACACACGACTAAAAGCGAATAAACTCAGGAAAAATTCACACAGACACGCACACATTTAAGTGTGTAATAAGTACACATTATGGAACTATGCTGTTGAACAGCATGTGACGCACACACAAACATCCACTCAAAGTGCAAAACACACACACAAGCCAATAATCTGTTACGCACGTCATACGATATATGGGCAAGAAAGGGTTCAATACGTTCCGCACGTGAACTAATGGGAAAACACACAATCACGTGCGCGCGCGCAAACATATATAATACACATATATATCTTCTCAACACACCGAGAGTGAGGGACACATTTGCTGCCATCTTCTTCGAACCAATCTGCCCCTCCCACGAGTAGCTGTGTTTGGCGGGTGCGGTGACGGTTTCCTTATATGAAACCTGTGATAGTGCATAAATCATAGCGAGAGATAACTATCAATGCTGAATCTTAGCCCTTAGTACTGAAACGACAAACAGTTGGTATGAAGGCTTAATTCTCAGCTCGTAGCACTGATATGACGAACAGTTGGCATATAAAACAGAAACAATCTAGAAATGAGACACTGATATGAAGGCTTAATTCTCAGCACGTAGCACTGATATGACGAACAGTTGGCATATAAAACAGAACCAATCTAGAAATGAGACACGGATATGAAGGCTTAATTCTCAGCCCGTGGCACTGATATGACGAACAGTTGGCACATAAAACAGAAACAATCTAGAAATGAGACACTGATATGAAGGCTTAATTCTTAGCACGTAGCACTGATATGACGAACAGTTGGCATATAAAACAGAAACAATCTAGAAATGAGACACTGATATGAAGGCATAATTCTCAGCCCGTAGCACTGACATGACGAACAGTTGGTATATGAAACTGGAAGGACCTGGAAATGAGAAATTGGTTTGAACGCTCATTTCTCAGTCCTTAGTAGTGATACGACTCACAGTTGGTACACAGAACCGGAGGGATTTAGAAATGAGAAACTGATACGAAAGCTCAATTCTCAGCCCCTTCAAACCTCGAACCTTACACGACACTCAGTTAGTATAAGACGAGGTGAAGTATTTAGTATACATCGATCACAATAGCGAGAGATACATGTCCGTTTGGTCATTTACAGTTTGTTAATGGGAATCACCGAAACATTAAGTCTTCGAATCTCAACTCGAACCATAAGAGGAAGAAACGTTACGTTTACTGTTTACTATACTTATATAAGTATGAGAAGAACTTTACATACACTTAGACATTTCTAAGTATAGTATACATACATTTCTACAGGTACATATAACGTAAATTCCAGATGGTACATATAACATATATTCGCGATGGTATTTACGTCGTCTACAAATAATAAAAACATGTAACGTATATTCGAAATGATATATGCCTATTCTATACATCAATAAATACATATAACGTATATTCAAGTTGCTATATACATATTCAAAAAAGTATCATCAAAAACATGAAGTATATTCGAGACATATAAACGTATTCTACACATATATAAAAACATACATAAAGTATACTTGAGATAATAGACACTTATTTCACACAAATAAAAACAAATAAGATATATTCGATATGACTTATTCTTGTTCTACACCTCAATAAATATATATACATAAACTATCCAAGAAGTACGATCCGAAACTCACCCTAATTCGCCCCATTTCGGTTTCTAAATTGTGCTCTGTTCTGATGCGGTCGTGGAGAATTTCGAGATGCAGCTACGTGGGGAAAAAGAGAAATGAATTCACTCTATTAGAATCAATTAGAATACTGTGCTCATCTCGGAAAACCAGAAGAAGTCTATTTTTAAAAAGTTCAATGAATGTTCTGTGAATGATCTATAGGCAAACCACATCGATCGCTTGTAATGACTACAGAAAAATGATTCGTATCGAACCCAATCAACGACGTAGTACGTATGTTAGTGATTTACTGCATATACGTGTATACATGTGATCGTATACATGTACATATACATATACATATACATATACATATACATATATATATTATATATGTATATATATATATATGTTGCAAGTGCCAGTAAGTGCATACGTTTAGCCGAAAACCCATAAACACACACACATATATATATATATTGCCCGTGCCAGAAAGTGTATACGTTTAGCCGAAAAACTATAAACATACACACACACACACACACACACACACACACAC
>NW_014040451.1:145800-147976 GCF_001186125.1 Sphaeroforma arctica JP610 | reverse complement strand
ACTATATTATATATTAATATATATATATATATATATATAACACACGCACATATATATATATATATATATATATATATATAAGTAAGTATTGTTATAAATGTATTTCCCTATTAACGTCAGCACTACGCGAGCTGCAACAATCAGACTACATACCGTTAGCGGCAGTGAGTTTTATTAGTGTGTCGCCACTCATGGTCTCTTTGAGCCCCACAGCAATTGCAATCTCGCCTGCAGTCACCGAACTGACATCTGTATACTTATTGGCATGTACCTGTTGTTTTGAAAAATCATGTAGCATGAGCATTCAATATTGAGATATTATATTTCCCATGGACCTGTTCTTTCGCGGAATTATGTCGCGTCATATGTTCTGTTGGTCCTGGTAAATTTACAAAAGCATGCCGCATGGGTGTTTAATATTGAATCGAATATGGTTTCCATGGGAGAAATAACCAACTGAGTTCCATTCTTCAGTAAGGTCCAAGGGCAGGCGACGGTTCATACAAAACTTAGAAAAGCCCCCATCTTGTATGCTCGCATTGACATCAGTATGACATCATATATTGTAACCTGTCATCATTGCACAAAGCAAATCATCCACTGACGCATGTCTGATTGCACCTTCGCCAGTGAGGGTCAAGGTAAGGCAACGAATACTGTTAAACACTAGCACCCTCCATCATGTATGTTCGCTCTGATAATAGTACAAAACACCATATACTTTAGCCTGTTGGTATTACACAAGACAAGCCATCACTCAAGCGTGTCTAGTCGTACCTTCATCAGGCGCTTCACTTGCTCCTTGCACTTTCGGCTAGTGTTGTCTACCGCTTCCTTCGCGTTCATGGTGCCCGCATACACGCGGAAAAACACCATAGGACCTGTGACAGATAAAATTAGTAGGAGTGCTTGAACATATGCTGCAAGTGATCATATCTGTAAGCTAGTATACAAACATGAATATACTTCAGTGTATAGGTATCGACTCTTTTGAACAACGGTTTCTATATAGTTATAATTGCCCGCGCACGGACAAGCCGCTGGGTATAGGTACTTCTGTACATGTATGTGTATAGGGGTAATACGATATGATACTAAAAACATGATTCATGAATATATAGACAATACGGGCCGAACATATGTGAATGTAAATCAAGCTTGATTCCCAGTATAGGTAGATCGGTATGCACCTATGTTGCGTGTGGAAAAGAAAACATACGACTATATTCTAAATATATACTACTGAAAAATACAACTAAAATTCAATATTTTCAGTATCACTCGAAATTCACCACATATATGTGACTCTTTTACTTACCTAACCGATGATCGTGAATGACCTTGAAGGCCAGGGCGCATAGATTGGCGTCAGGATCGGACTTGACTATGATGCTGTTATATGAAGTATAGATATAGATTTGATTATGATGCTGCTATATAGAGTATGGATATACACTTGGTTGTGATGCTGTTATACGAAGTATAGATACCGACTTGATTACGATACTGATATATTAAGTATAGGTATAGATTTGAACATGATACTGTTTCATGAAGTATGGCTATAGATTTTTTTATGATACATATTGTTATATTGAGCATAATTATAGATTTCATTGTGATGATAAAAAAAGCATAGTTACAGACTTGATTTTGAAAAAGTTATAATACGTCTAGTTTTATACCTGATTGTGATGTTGATATATAAAGTATAGATGCAAACTATTAAGTATAATTATAGACTTGATTGTGATACTGTTATAGAAAGTATAGCTATAGACTTGATTGTAATGCTGATATATAAAGTATAGATACCGAGTTGACTATGATGTTGATAAATAAAGTATGGGTACACATATATTAGATGGACTATGATGCTGCAATATAAACTTAAGACCTTAAACCCTAAAACATAGATCCGGATTGCGTACAGACGTGTATGCTTGTGAGCGTACAGATATATATATATATATATATTTATATAATAAAAATTAATATAATATAATACAATACAATGTATATATATAGGCATATATATGTGTGTATGTATATATATATATATATATGTGTATATAATTATTTATATATATATAAATATATATATATATATATATATACATATATATATTCAGAGGACTCGGTGGCGCAATGCTGTCGGCCTATTCTCAAACTTTAA
>NW_014040451.1:140224-142400 GCF_001186125.1 Sphaeroforma arctica JP610 | reverse complement strand
CATTCGTGTGTGTGCGTGAATTTGGATATGGTTAAGTGCCATATAAACATGTTTAGAAGACCGAAAGGTGCAGGTGCATCGCTTTTTTTTGTGCGTTCAATAGCTTGGAGATACACATAAGATATTTCAAGCACATATATATGAAGGACGTCAAAGAGTTTGAATCGTATAGTATGTAAAAAGGGTATATTTAATATATACTTTTATTCTTGTACTAATATGTACACTAATATGTACCTCTTATGTACACTAATATACTAATATAGTTACTAAAATATACTAATAAGTATATGTACGTTATCAATCCAAACACCCATTAATGATACCGCGGATATCGAATATAGGAATGTACCAATTGATGGTACTGTTCAGATGATATGAACAAACATGGTGAAAGTATACACGCTGAATTCACGCTGAACTTGGTTTTTACTGTTCACGCTGAATATCAATAGCTAAACCGACTATAAAGAACTGATTCGACACGTGTCACATATCTAGGACCAAATAAGGACATCCAATAGCAGGTAAAAACTATTCATAAACCGACCTTCTGATAACTTCACAATCGGTAATATCAGCAATCTAAAGATAGACCGCCACATACCTTCTCTGTCCATTTTATTTACAAAGCCAATCCGCGGGACGTTGTATCGCGACGCCTATGGAGTCAATAAATGAACAGACAGTTGTGTAAGGACTGTCATATGCGGGTATAGATTAATGCAAATGATATGAACAATGACACAGGTCTCTGTGTATGGAGAAAAATGATACTGAAAGTCTGAGTATTGATAGCAAGCAGTAATAAATGGGCCGACGGTTGCATTTATGAAGTCTAAGTATTGATAGCAAGCAGTACCAAATGGGCCGACGATTGCTTTTATGGACCCATACAAGTGTATACGGAGACTAGAATTAGTATGCGTGGCTGTCAATAAGACCAAAGCATCTCAGCATGGATGAATCAAACAGTTGCATGAGGGGTACGGGTATGAACTCGCATAGAAGCGTATGGAAAATGACACAGATAAGTGTGAAAATCTGCGGAGGGGTGACAGAAAGTTGACAAAGAGGTGGTACGTATGTGTGTACGAACTAACGCAGGTGATGTGTATATACATGAATATACAATATATGTACATACATTTGTAAATATAAATGTATATACATGTATGAGAAGTGGTATAGTTAATGGATCATAGACTAGAAAAGGATACATCGGGTTCAGTATCCAGTATTGCAGATTGGATTGCGTCACTCGAATCAACCACCTCAACGCAAGCGGCAGGCCCCATATATACTACAGACCATACCACCTGCAGGCCTTTTTATAATACTTACCACACAACCCATCGGAGTTCACTACATAAAAACCCCTGCAGGCTATTGTGATGTCTTTATAGCATGAGCACAAAGTTCACTACATAAGAACCCCTGCAAATTATTATAGTGTCTATATAGAATGAGCACAAACGAATGTATTGTATATATATTTTTACCATTGCGTATTTACAACGCCATGCGCGCATACAATGCAACTATGCAAAAGCTCTTATATGCGCTTGAGAAATATACCACAAACTAATATGCACCTGCACGTAGTAGGACAGCGCTTTCTTCCCAGCGCACTGATACCCGCGCTGCGAGCATAGGTGCTTTCGCATGGTACCTATGTATCATACTGCGACTACCATATACGTACAAGGAAATGTAAGCGTAGAAAGCAATTAGAGCTCACAAGGGATTCCAGGGCATGTAGGTATAAGAATATGCGCGAGAGAGAAAGTAGCTTAGCAAAATTCACCGCGTCATGTTGATCCATAGCAGAAAATGGACCCAGTTACAATATATCTCCATGTATGTACACATATACCCTTCCTGTCAGAATATAGTGCACTTTACTCCGACCATCTCAGCACTGAGACATTGTGGGAAAGGCAGTCTATACTTTACCCAGCTGTACAAATATGTGGCGCACTGACCAAAGTGTACACACATACACTCACACCCCCTCACACATACATACATGCATCCATGCATACACACGTACATACATACACTCACAAATATATATATACAAATATATATATATATATATATATATGTGTGTGTGTGTGTGTGTGTGTGTATACACACATATATATATATATATATATATGTTATATACATATAT
>NW_014040451.1:134141-139205 GCF_001186125.1 Sphaeroforma arctica JP610 | reverse complement strand
TAATAATATATATAGTGTGTGTGTGTGTGTGTGTGTGTGTGTGTGTGTGTGTGTGTGTGTGTGAGAAAGAGAGAGAGTGACGCCAGATCTTATAGACTTTTCGCGGTGCCCTAGCTTGACTATATTAGGCGAGGCCAGGTAAAATTTGTATCAGACATTTGAGACGACCATGTTTGTGTACAGTTATAAGAGTACCAGTAGATGATGTGTGTTTCGGTCCGCCTTGTCAGATTGGCGCGTATTCACATTTCCATAAAGCTGCTGCCCATCATAGCGTGACAAATCGGACTGCTTACATAACACGACGATGGATATTCTGATAGTGCCAAATACTGAAGATGAGATATATGTATACCAGTAATTCTGGGAACGCGTAGATACTGTATGCTAATATACATATGCGTACATGGATCCCTGGAGGTGTTGTATTCGTGTGCAGTCCTGCCACTTTGAGCATACAGATGCAATATCCATATACACATATACACGCAATCAATCACTTCATAGGCAACGTCATCGAAGAATAGACATATGTGTCCGGGGCACCTATGCGATAAGTGAATGCCGGTTTAAACCACAACGAGAATAAATGCGTGTAGATGAGGTAGTGTACTTCATTCGTACAAAGGTTTAGGGTTGTAGTGTTTCAGGGTTTTAGCGAATATATGAGTGTAGATGTAATAGTGTACCATATTTAATATTGCACCACATCATTCAGGATGAGCCTTTCTGCAGGATTGAGCGCGAACATGCAAACGACTGTAACAGGCATACTTCAATGAAGGATCCAAGCAAAAAAAAATTGTCATACTGTACGACCATTGCAAAGAGACGAACCACGTCTACGACCTGTGCGAAAATCCGGTACCTTGTACGGCCCGTGCTAATATTTTAATCTCCTGTGACAGAAATTGCGATGTCCTGTGCATACCACCCTATCGCGGCCCAACAGCGCTCTCTCGACTTCACAGGTGAAGTCAGTGTACCAAAGAGCATGTGCGATATAGATGGCTGTGCGAGTTGATCGCTACCAGCTACTATCAATCTAGTCAACCAAAACAAGAGAAAAACTTAAAGCGATACACTCCCATAGTCAACATGCACATATAAATGTGATAGGTTCCTTGCTGCTAGCCACAGTCCTATCACATACATTTATACCTACACACGTTTACCTACCACACCATCAAGGACCCGCAACGCTCTCTCCACCTCGATCGTGAAGTCTATGTGGCCCGGGGTGTCTATCAGATTGATGTGTGTGGGCTCTTTACTGCCAGCCACAGTCCAATCAAACGAAATGGCAGCGGATGTGATGGTGATGCCTCGCTCTCTCTCCTGTGTCATGTAGTCCATGACCGTATCGCCATCGTGTACCTCTGCGTGCGATAGGTGGGCACATACATGAAGCAATATAGGTGGTGAATAATTTTGAAATAGACTAGGGTAGGTTAACAGTAGCTGTATACGTCATTGCATTGTTATATTGTGTGCTGTGGATAAAGCCTCTCCCTCTTTCCTGCGTAGTGTAATCCATGGCCGTATCGCCGTCGCGCACCTCTGTACGCGGTACATGGACACCTTGAAGTAGTATGGGTATATAAATGATAATAAAACTCTATAGAATAGGATAAAAGTAGCTGTATACGTCACTATATGTGCTATTGTACACGTCACTGTAGTGATAGTGTTATACTGTATGTGGCGAATAAAGCCCCTCCCTCTTGTTTGCGATAAGGTGGGCAAATATAAGTAGTAGCATGGGTGATGAAAGATAATACAATAGGTCAGGTTTCGTTGCGAGTAGCTTATACCTTACTGTAGTGCTACAATGTATGAGATAAGAAAGGGGTTTCCTTCCTTTCCTGCGCAATGCATTCCATAACCGTGTCGCCTCGTGGACCTCTGATTCTCATATGTAGGTACATACGAGACATAAAAGGCTGTGTAGATTAAATCCGATAGCCCAGGGTGCATCACAGATAGATCAAATACGCGAATGTAAGTGATATCACGAACGATTGCTTCATTTTTAGATAAGGTGGTCAATATGAAAGTGTCCTCATTGGGGTTTTAATATGATAGTTGTTTCGAAAAATAAACACACTATTGAAAAACGCTCCAAAGTAAGTCATGGACGATTACACATCCATTAGTCTTTGTGAATGTTCTACATGGCTGAAACAAGTACTCGGATATTATGAATGTGTATGAAGAGTCTCTCGCGTATGTACGTGAACAATCATGTCTTTAAATGTTGAGATAGTATACAACATCTCACCATCACCTCACTACTAGCCATCTAATAACCTCTTACTTATTCCACCCTATACGTTGCGTAAATCGCAAATTACGAGAATCTTCTTCACGTACCTCCAATATGGTTATGAAAACCAGAGTAGTACAGCATACGCTCGACTGTGGTGGTTTTCCCCGCATCTATGTGCGCCATGACTCCGATGTTTCTGGTTGCACTCTGTGTGCTGCAGGAGCGCATCTGCGGACAATTGAGACAAAATGCTCTAGTTGCTTATCAAGGTATGGTAACATACATCAGTTGCTTATTTACGTGTGGTATAATACCGGTTTCTTGATATCGCATTGTAATATACATTAGTGGCTTATTTACGTTAAATATACATATGCTATTATCCAGATTTTTATTTACGTTCGATGTGATACAACAGTCCGTTATCTGGATCTTTGCGTACGTCTCCGCCTGGGATTAACAACCCATACTGATAGGTATTTCAGAAACAACAGTGTACGTCATGATTCGCGCAACAGTATCGGATAGTCCGCGTTCACAGTACGCATATCGCGTAGTTCAGGCGTTTGTTGTACATATATATGTGCTAGGTATCAGTAGATACGTGCGTATTTATCTCAGGAGACAGAATTCATACATTCCACAATATATACATACGTATATTGAAACAAAATGTGAGGACATTCCAACAATTTAGAACTACTCGGCATCGAATGAAAGAGTCGGTGAGGCGTCAAAACCAACCAATACACATTAAAATGAATAAATGTAAGTACATTGTTTAGAGCTGTACATAGGGTAACTTCCAAACCAAATAACGCACATTCAGCATCTACAAATATATATATATATATATATATGCATGCACATATACACACACTCACATACACACACCCTCTCTCTCTCATTCTTTCTCACATACATACACACACATATATATATATATATATATATACATATGTGTGTGTGTGGTGTGTGTGTGTGTGTGTGTGTGTGTGTGTGTGTGTGTGTGTATGTGTATGTGTGTGTGTGTGTGTGTGTGTGTATTGCGACACGGCTTTCCACTCGGGCACTACTGTGTAGGTGTGTAAGGAAGGGACTCTCGCCACTATAAACCAAACGAGTGCTTGCAGCTATACGCTTGCTGAACATCCCCCTGGCATAAGTCTCCATATGCTGCAAAAGGACCGATATGCGTGCAAGTACGTACCTGTTGAACAATCGTACTGAATTCGCTGCCACATAGTCCTTTTATATTGCACCGGTTCCGTGACTGCCAAAGTGTATGCATGAGCTTTCGGTCGCACGAACGTACACCTAAAGCCACACGTACCAGGTATTTCGACATGTTAGCGTGAGGTCTAATGTCCAAGTATGCCCGACCTAATAGTCTCATAATAAGAGAAGTAGAGCTGCCTTGTGTTTGGTAGAGTTGTATTGTAATTATGAAGTTGTATCGGTCGGAGCCTAGTTCTCTTGTATTTCGTAAAGCTATTTTGGTTTGTGCAGAATTAGCTCGTATATAGTAGTAGTGATGTTTAGTTTTATAGTGAAAGTTGACTTGTCTTGTTTTTATACATAGATACGTTCTGTATACGTCAAGAGGTCCAATGTCTTCACTGCACACAAGGGCTATGTATTTAACGTCTAAAATATTACTGCGGCAAGCTTTGATGTACAGTTTGCAGTCACAGTCACCTTTAGTCTGTGGGTGACTATACGATACACGATGTGCGTGAGATACGCACACGTGTGCATTAACTCTGGGTAGGTCGCCTGGTTAGTTCTGTATAACCCTATTCTCTACTATGCAATTTTATGTTAAATATATATTCATTATATGTATATATAATATATTGTATTTACTAACACTCTCGTGTGTTTAGTTTGCAAAAGAAAGAGAGGAAAAGAAATACAAGCTAGCAATGTTAGTGTCCGTATATAGATATATTTCATTTTAGCGGGCTCTGGACTATTCACGTGGCTTTTTTGTCTTCTCTCATGCGATATGGGCTCTATTTAAAACATGTCTGGCTATGCCGCTATGGCAGGTGTTTGACCCAAAAAAAAAGTATGGAAATATTTTCAAATAATAGTTGCTTTCTACATTTTCATTTATACTTACATTACGAGACTAACACACGCTTGAAAATCTTTAACTTCTTATATTCCATTATTCTTACCTAGGCTGCATGTGTATGCCGTATTCAGATAGGAAAGTTAATACTCCCATATGCTTTTGTAATCAACATATATACTCGACTGCAAGATAGTACTGAGATGCAGCTTCAGACAGTACATTAATAAGATATATTAAGCTGCAGCCCAAGCAAGGTACACATACACAAACATACACAAATATATTCGTATTCACACATCATGGAATCCACTAGTACAGCACCGCAGAAAGGAGCTCTGCATGCACTCACCAACGAGCCCCATTCCGGTCTAGGCGAACAGACTGCCAACCGAGTAGGAAGAAAACTGGGCCAGGGCAAACGGAAGATATGGGCTGGAGTGCAAACATCCGATGTATGTTGATCTACGAGACTGCATTGTATATATTATGCAAATATGTGTATACATATTTGAGGATCAGTTTGTATGTATACATATATACATCATAATTAGTATATAAGTTCGTACGCATAATCGATATAGATTACTGTGGCATATATGCCAGTGCACCCGACTTTGCTTGTGTATGGAATTAGACATGGTCTGGACGAACAGGCTGCCAACTGAAAATGTAGAAAAATGCAAACATCCTATGTTGTATTAAATATCTGGCGCTG
>NW_014040451.1:128019-133724 GCF_001186125.1 Sphaeroforma arctica JP610 | reverse complement strand
TATATATATACATATACATATATATACAAAATTGTGTGTTTGTGTGTTTGAATGGGGGCCAGTGGGTGGCTAGACTTACAGGATAGGAGAAGCTCATGCAACAAGCGCACTAAGTGACGTTTATTGGAAATGGTCGACGTGTATGCGGCGTGTATCCTTGTATTATTATTTTATTTGAGTGTGACAGCCATTCGTGAATTTGTTAATATTTTTTATGTATTTGAGTAAGGTCATGGTGCTTTGGAACTTGCTATATACCATCTCATTATGTGTGCCCTGTGCACAAATTATGTCATGGTCGTGTGGTCCAGAATATCTGAAACCGTGCGTCTTGCATTTACTATATGTGTTCCCATATATTTCTGTATAATACATACCTTGCTACCCGCATCTGTCTGGATGCTTATTTTAGCGAGCAGAGTGATCGTCGTTCACTTTCACACATACTATCACAATGCCCTCGACATACATAGTCTTGCTTCGGGTTCTAAACACCTTGTGCCTGTCTTTCAATCATATTTCGCAAAAATACCTTATCGTGTACATTAAAATAGCTGTGTAAGTATTGATTTCAATAAAGGGTTACAAACACTTGTTGTCTGCGGTATTCGAATCACGCACCCATATCATATTGATATGAGGTGCATTCTGGAATATGCATATTATACACATAAGTAGAATTCCTGGCTAAAACTATAACATCCGGCCTATTCAGTTTCAATTGGTGGATTGAAACAATACATCCGAATGCCCTACTATCTCGCATCAGAGACTGAGTTGCACACATGACACATGCCAATTCATTCTTTACGACAGTCCGTCCCCAGATCGCATTCGTACTGCGCATTGACCGCTAATATATCTCTCAAGCGACGACTTAGTGAACAAGCGACCGCATCAAGGCACTACTCCACATACCAATTTCGCATACAAATTAAGTATAATACGGTAGTACGATCTACACAATAGGCCTATTCCTTTGCCTTTTAAGGTCTGCTAGGTTCCTTGTAGACATCCGAATTGCACACATTCGGGACTTTGTCTATTCGGGTCTCTCATTCTGATAGTTTTATTAGTACGCGTGGCTTCTTCTCGACACAATCTGTAATATTTTTCTCGTGGTTAAACCCTCATCGTGAAGCTCACTCAACCTAATATTAGTTTTCAAGGGATATAGCTGTGCAACGCATTCAAGCATATGACCATACCAAGCGGGTGTTTAGCACCACCCCATTAGGTTCATCAAGCACTAGTTATAGCTCAATCGCATCCTTAGAACCTATAAGCAAATTAGTACTTAAGTATATATACAAGCTGTCTGAGCTAATGTTACCTTAGAATACGCAGTCTTGTAGATCTGGGTTCAATTTATCATATACCTTGAAGTGCCAGTTGGTGAACACTCATATATTGCTGTGTATTCCTTTCCTTGTGTCTGCGACGAATTCCCATCGGGGTTAAAATAAATAGACATAATGTATGTCATCTTCAATCACACATTGCTACTATAAGCGGTCACTTTCCGTGTACCCTATTAACCTACGCTCTGTATTTATTTTATATATATATATACTTTTCTTGTGTTGATCCTATGATAAAGTACACATACCAATAATCTTGCCAGAAATCCACAAAAATGCATCACATACACATGAATACATATTTTTCACAACCAAACACTAGGTACTGCTGTGTAGCCGCGAATATATGTGTCTACATGCCTGAACTTCAGCTAGCGGGTTACCAGTTCGTACGTTTGTCATATTGTACTTAGTTCGGGCATTGCCCTATGAGGGCCTCCGCAGTATCGAACATGACGTGCCTTTTCCCGTATATATCAGATCGAAATATATATATATGTATATAAATGTATGTACATATACATGTATATATATATATATATATATATATGTCAAACTATCATACGCAGCGTTATGTAATCACACGAGCTCTAAATCAAAATATGCACTTATCAATACTTCAATCTTGTATCTTTCCCTCCATCGTAGTATAAAGAGCCGTGTGTATCTGCACGCGCATACCGACATGTGGCACCCAGCATCGAGTTGGTGAGAGCGCAGAAGGTGCAAGAGTTAACCGAGGCCTTGCACGCGGCTGTAGACAGTCAGTATGGGGGCCCTTCAACACAGGGACGCAAACGCGTACACGAATCTTCCCATTATAACGATGGCAGTGGGAGTGCCGTGCCTATTTTGGCCCTGGAGCGATGGATGTTCAACGCCAAGGATCTCGAGAGGGATGCTCTGCGTGATATTTCGGGGAAAACAGGCGATGAAGGTGGTGAGAAAAACCAAGATTATGAGAAATCTGTGGGAAGAACAGAGGAAACCGACGCGCTGCTGCCGGATATTATAAACGTAGCTGAAAAAGTTGAGCCAGTGCTGGTCAGAGATCTAGTCAGGGGTAGCCATACACAGGAGAGTGCCGCGGAAATAGCGACACACGTAGCCGAGCTGTCGCACGAATTTGCGGTGGGTATCAATCGGCTCTGTAAATTAGGTTTATCTGCAGACCTCGAACCGAGTTCGTCCATGGCACCGAGCTGCCCGCAATGCGGAAAGATAATCGAGGTGCGGGTACGTGTGACCATGCACAAGCACACGATCGATGTCAACACTGTGCGAATTCGTCAACGACCAGATATGAAGCAGAAAGGTACGCAGGTAAAATATGTGCAAGGTGTCAAAGAAGAGGGACTAGAGGGGGGTGATGGTACGAATGTTAGTGTAGGGCCGCCGGTATGTGCGGTGTGTGTTGCTGACGGTCGCACTGCACCCACCCGTCTGCTGAAGCTCAACCACGAGCACTACGCCAAACTACGAGCTTTGTGGGATAGCGCACAGGCGGCCGAGTCTGTGGCGGACCATGCAGGAAATGCAGACGGTGATGGTATGGGCAACAGCAAGGCGAATAAGAAGAGGAACAAGAACAAGAAACGGAACGAAAATAGGAGAAAGAAAAAGAAGGCGAAGGGCGAAAGGGATGGTAACAACAACGGCACTGGGGCGGAACATGAGGAGAAAACTCCCACCGACACCATCAAAGACATTAAGAATATCGAGGGTAAGCAGGGCAAGAAGCACAGCGACACCAAACCTAGCAGCAAAACCAGTGCTGAGCGTAGTGCGGAGAAGGATACATCAACTAACGAGGCCAAGAAAGGCGACACTGCAATCACCGGCGCTATCAAGAGAAGCAACAGCAGTACGGTTAAGCGTGTTACTTCCGATAAGCATGGCAAGCCGATCGAGCTCGATGACAAGCAGCACAAGAATACTGAGGAGCTGTTCCACAACGATCTCTACAGTATGCTTCTACGGTATAATGCCCTGAGTGGCATGGGTTTCCAGGCGGCGTGTAGCGAGCACGTGTTTGCGGCTCTGAAGTCTCTTTTTAGAACAGACTTCGAGTGCTTCTCCTCGCCTCTCAACACGCACCACCCGCTATACTGCAGCGCGTATATTGACACCGATTTTCATTTTGGAAGCAGAGGCAACTTCTTTGACTTCTACCCCGCCTCCGGGTCATTCCAGGTAGGAATTCTATCCGTTCTACTTTTGGAATCCATATGGAATTGAGCATGCATGTCGTCCTCGACGCTTTCTTCTTTTTATCATCTACTGACTGACTGACTGCTTTATATCAGCACCCCTCTAGTACAGAAATTCACCTTACAACTAGTTCACGAAATTTGTTTTTATTGCAACACCGCTCTGTAGGCCAACCCACCGTTTGTAACCGGTGTGATGGAGCGAATGGCGAAGCACATTGAAACACTTCTGCAGAAAGCGAACACCAATTCGCAACCACTGTCGTTCATCGTGGTTGTGCCTGGCTGGGTTAATGAGGTGTCGTACCAGGTATGTATACGTAAACCTTATCCATCGTAGAAGCTGTAACATTTCGGTGGTGTGCGGGAGTTGTGCCGTAGGTTATCAATCTAAATCAGCCTGTTACTTGATGTGAGGTGATTTATGTACCATCTCTTTAATTTATGTAGACAATGCTGGCGAGTCCGTTCATGGAAGGGGATGGCCCATTGTTGATCAGCAAGGACGACCATGGTTTCTGCGATGGTGCTCAACATCAGCGCCAGGACCGGTACAGGTAAGTCAGATGGATAGATGGGATTCGCCTGGCTAATGTTAGTAAAACTGTGTCTTCGCGCCTTACTCCATATATCAACCCATTTTCTGAACTCGAATTTGAACCTCACATTCCTGATGCAGGAACTCCCCGTTTGACACGGCAATCTTCTTCTTACGTACCGACGCGGCACGCAATGTATACGGCGAACGCACCTTCGAGAGCGATGCTATACTTCGGAAAGCGTTTGCTGAAGCACTGCCGAGTGATGCGGCAGTTGCCAGGAGAGCCAGAGACGCGCGCGGGTTTGCGGACCTGGATAGAATGGGGAATGGCAGTAGTAAGAAGCGCAAGGGGTTTTTTAAGCGGTATTAAAGGCCAACTAAGGCGGTATAAAGGCTTGCTATGAAGTTTGGTACTAAGACGTGGAGTTTTCGTCCGACTCGGTCTGAGAATCACACTCAACACGAGTTTCAAGAAAGTGGCTTGTATATTCAGCGACAGCTAAGCGGGGATATGCGGCCCTGGATACCATTAGATGGGGGAGAAGCAATTGCATGCACGAAGGCCACTTTGAGAAAGTCTCACTAAAGTGTTAAAGGCAAACTGAGGGCTTCCTAACTAGGGTGAGGAGGTGGCGTCAGGCTCAATATTGTGGGAGTATCGGCTAAGAGGTTTGGTAGCTCTTGCCCAGCAATCGTTCAAAACAGGGGCGTTGTTAGCGAGCCAAAGATGCGCAAAGGCGCGCGGATCTGGAATTATTTGGAAAATGGTAGCAGTAAACAATGTGAGTGCTGTACAGGCCGGTAGTAGAGGCCAGCCATGAGATACGTGGAATCGATTCACTCAACATTACCGGAATTGAACGCCGGACTATAGGCTTTGCCGGCAAACTCGACTGTATGAAAGTGTCGGCCATGAAATATACAGTTCAGGTCAGGCAATGTTGAATGCGAGTGCCAGATTTTTACATGAGGAATGCACAAAGTACGCGTAGCTGGTAGAAGTTAGTTGTCAAAAGGTACAAGGCTCCTCTGAGCTGTGAAGATCGGTTATTTCAGTCAGAGTTTGTGATATATAAACGTTGGCCAACTCGGATGAATTCGAGTACAAGACGTCTAAGCCTGGTCGTACGTTATTGACTGCAATGCATAAAACTCCTATCAACCTGATTCCTTACCGGTCCTGTATATCAGAACATGCCCACGGGTTGTCACTCAATAATTGCGATATGAACAATGTGTAGAGCTTTAAAAGGTAAATAAAGGCCTCACGATCAAGCTAGAGAAATACTACAGAAGTCTTCTTGCACAATGAACTGCAAAATATTAATCTTATTTGTGCAAACAATTGTCTTTGTGATTGTTTTGTTATATATAATATGATATATTTAAATTAATATATATATATATACATATATGTATATAATATATATATATATGTGTGTGTGTGTGTGTGTGTGTGTATGCGTGTGTGTGTGTGTATATCTATGTAGTAAATAATATATATATATATATATATATATATATATATATATATATATATATATATATATATATATATATATATATATATATATATAGGTATATATATATTAT
>NW_014040451.1:124798-127999 GCF_001186125.1 Sphaeroforma arctica JP610 | reverse complement strand
TATATATATATATATATGTATGTATAGTAAATGATGTATGTATGTATGTATGTATGTGCGTGTGTACGTATTCGTATGTATTTAAGCATAAGTGGGTGTGTGTTTGTGTGCGTATGTATGTGTGTGTGTGTGTGTGTGTATGTGTATATGCATATGTAGCTTTTGTATACATTTATTCTTCAGACCTACCGTCTATTGCTGATCTGATAGTTTTATTTCAAATTAGAAGATATCATTTTGAATACAATTTATCACGAGCTCTGTTCCCGGAAAGTTACACAAACACGATGTTTGGTGCTCGATGTGTAGACTTGTCGATAAAACTAAGCCGGTGTAAAGTTTACAAGTTCTAAGTTCAACAACACTCCATATGATGTGCATAACTCAAGTAGCACAATATGGCGTACACTGTCATATTGGCACGACTAGAACAGTGTCACAACTACCAGTACACCTACCAATTCGGGTATCAAGCAACATGCTTGTATACCATATCATGGTTTAACTGCATATCGAACACATATGGAAAACTGACATTCTGTGTTCTGCCCAAATATGGTAATCGGATTTTACGATTACCACGCTACACAAGGTAGAAGTGTGTATAGTATGCACAACCTGATTGAAAAGATAAGCTCTACACAAGGTAGAAATATGTAGATGTATTTACGATTGCACCACTAGTGAACCCCTGATCGAGAAGATCTTTTTTTTCATAAAATACAAAACAAATTTAAAACAGCATATTGTACATGTACTACAGCAACAAGAAGCGATGCCCAAGCAGTCAGTAAACAGTGTACTGTACATAGTAATTCCTTGAGCTCCCGATCCACGTGAACACCATATCATTCGTCGGAAAAAATATACTTTATTGATGAAAGCTATTTATTGGTGTTGCTAAATTAAACAAAGTAGTTCTATATTATGATTGGATAATGTTTTAGAGTTTATTGTTTTTGAAAGCTGTAAGCTACTTGTAACCTTCTCTTGTGATCGATTCCACCAATCCACCCTCCAGGAGTCCAGGAGTCTCTACTAGAGAGTAAAGGCTCCAGGCTCCACTGACCAATTAAATCCATACTCATGGTAGGAATTTTATTTAATTTTAGCACGACCGGCGACTCGGCGACTCGGCCTCTAGTCCTCAACGGCCAACCGCCAACGCCTTTCTTAGGACTTAGTTCTCACTTCTCTGAGTGGCTGAGACTCTGACCCTTTGCCCTTGGGCCTTGTAGTTTGTACTCCGGTACTCACAGCTGCTGCTGTCAGCCTTTCGCCTTCCGCTTTGGACTTCGGTCTCTTGGAAGATCAGGACTTCAGCCTTCGGGCCTTCAGAAGTTCAGGGCCGCCAGGGCCCTGGGCATATGTAAATATCATGACCCTCTGGCAGGTATTATAACGTAAAACGTAATTATGTTTAAAGTCATTTCGCAAACGTGAAAACGTAGTACGTTACGCTATGAGCCTTTCGTCCATATGCAAACTGTGGTGCTCATAGACGAAAGTGTATTATGTATATACGTTTATATTCAATGCGTAAATGTTAAAACGTAATACCTCTACGCTGTATTTGGGTTACGTTATGAGCCCTGCCCTCTGGGGATCAAAAAGTCTCGAAGAATGACTTTCTCTCCGAGACAGATGCAACTTTTCCACGCAGACTCATCCCCAGCCAGCAGAGAGAGGGCCTTGAAAGGCATGTACAGCACTAAAATTGACACTTTACGATGTGCGACGAACTTGCTCGAGACAAATCCTGAGAGGGAAATGATTTTACTACAAATTGTTACATTCCATTTCCTAAACGTTCATAACTTCGTCTGTTTCGTACTTCATTTAAATAATACGCCAAATAACAACACCGAAAACTCTCTTTTTACCCCCCCCGAGATATATAATTAGTTCGCCCAAAGAATGGCTATCGAACCAAAACAAGTTTTGTGTCAACAACCATCTGTAACTGAGTGCACGAAGGTGAACAATATGCCACAGAACAGCAACTCGATACCAGCCAGTGGTACAGACTCATCACATTATTCTGACTCGAAAGTGGGCGCAAACAATGAAAACAGGGCCAATAATAAGGGATTGGATACGTTGAATGCAAATGAAAGATCTATACTGGATATTGAACTGATGAAGCTGGCTGGAGATGATTACTCGGGTGACTCTGAAGCCGACGAGGAGTCGATTGAAGAGCTCGCGCCCGAGGTTCGAGCCTATATAGATCAGGCGCCAGATGCTAGGAACAAATTCGCTCATGCGGTCGGGGGAAAGGTGCGAACTGTGGACTTTCCCATGTGTGTGGAGGAGATATACGAACAAGCAGCCAAGCGAATAGGTGGGCTCCTCGAGCTAACGCAAAAGGGTATGCTTATGCAGATACCTCATGGCTTGCCAGCAACCTCAACAAGGGGTGTACAGTTCACACACAGAGAGACGGGCGCACATGTAATGATCATGCACACAGTACTATATGCGAGGAATGGCCGAGGCGACAAGTGTGGGTATGCGAGTGAAGGCATATGGGTGGTGAGTAAGTTTACAGCCACCAAGCAGCCTATTTGGAGGTGTGTGGTGGAACCAAAGGAATTGGAAACAGCTAGTATGAATAGCTTTGATAAGTTTGTGTTACACTTGCAGAATGCACAAAATCAGGCAAAAGTTGCGAGCGCCAGTCCATTTAGCCCACAATAACGGTATTTACAGCATCATAGTCTATTCATGGCATCCGGGTATTACCGAAGGATTTGCTATTGCACACAACCGGACCGAACAAGGTAGAGGACTTGTGGGACTTGGAAAGAAATTAAGTTTGATACCGGATATCAACAAAAAAAATTCTATCGTATTGAATGTCTCAGTGTTATTTCTACTACTATATAAAGTCAATAGGTGATCAATATCAATCTGGCTAACTTGAAGACGCAGATATCAAGCACCAAATTAAAACTATGACTATTAAATAGGTCTAATTGTAGCGATCATCGCATCATGCGATATATAAATATATATATATATGTATGTATGTATGTATGTATGTATGTATATATATATATGTGTATGTATATAGATGTATATATGTATTTATATATATCTATGTTTGTATAAATATATATATATATATAAATGTATATATATATATATATGTATAATTATATATATATATATATATACTTATATTCATATATATATATG
>NW_014040451.1:101446-124128 GCF_001186125.1 Sphaeroforma arctica JP610 | reverse complement strand
TTTATTATATATATATATATATGTATGGCTGTTTCATCTGTGCACAATGTACAATTAAAGGTATACGCAACGATAAAAAAATGCATTTGTATTATATTGCAATAAACTATTAGGTTGCGTTTACTTGATAATATTGAATTAATATCGGTACTATGATATTTTTAGGATGTTAGAAGAATGTGTGGTAAGAACGACCTACGTCTTGTCAGCACGACTTACAATTGAATAGCTACTAGTGGTGCATCGGTGACATCGACAACTCTATCCTGACCAACCATTTGATTGTAAGCTTTCTGGGCTATTACCATGGTAGGTGCATTCGTGTTTCCAGATACTACTGTAGGCATGACGGAGGCGTCGACCACTCTAAGTCCTTCCATTCCGTGTACTTTCAGACCATTGGAGTGATCAACCACTGCCATAGGATCTGATGATGGACCCATTTTACAGGTAGATACCGGGTGGTAGGTGGATTCGGTATTTTCACGCAGATACTCCTTGATGTCGCTGTCGGTAAGGTTGTTAACATTCTTATCGCCAAATCCACTGACCACCAGGTTATCTTCTGCTAGGGTCTTGGTTTGAATCAGCTCGATGCTTTTTCGTACTGCAGCCACCATGGGGTCAAAGTCGGCGGGCACGTCGTAGTAGTTGGGGTCAATCAGTGGCCCCTCCATTGGGTCAGCCGAATTAAGACCGACCGTCCCGCGAGACTCGGGCCGCATATAGCACGATTTGACCGAGATGCCACCACCGTATCTTAAAGTGGCACCATGATCTTTGTAGTAGAAGGGTGCGACATGCATTTGGATATCATTAGCGGGAATGTCAGGCTTGCTTTTGAAAAATGAGCCGATCATTTGATTGTCTCCCATGAACACTCCTTCTTTCTTGAAAAGACCTAGGACGAAGTGCTTGATCTGACTTGGTAGGTTGGTTAGCCCGATTTGCAGGGGCATACTTATTCTCGAAGTTTTTGCATTCACGCAGATATCGGCATGATCCTGAAGATTCTGGCCTACTCCTGGCAATTCATGTACACATCAATTCCGTGCTTAGTAAGCTGGTCCTTAGGGCCAATTCCTGAGAGCATCAGTAACTGTGGACTGTTAAATGCACCACCGCACAGGACAACTTCATTTTTCGCTTCGAATGTTACGGGGTTAGCAGAATCTGAGCTGCCTGATACCACTGCATGCACTCCAGTCGCCCGTTTGCCTTCCGTGAGTACCTTTGTCGTATGAGCATCAACAATAACATCCAAATTTGGGCGAGCTCGGACCTCTGGGGTCAGAAAGGCAACACCAGTGCTGCAGCGCCCGCCCTTGGTCTGTGTGTACTGATAATACCCTATTCCAGACTGGTCTGCTCCATTGAAGTCATCGGTTGTTTTCCATCCCAACTCGTTGCCTGCTTTGACAATGCGCTTACTGTATGGGCCAATGTGATTCTGTGTCCGCACATGAAGAGGACCTTCGTTACCGTGGAATGGGTTATTTTTGAGCGTATCATTATTCTCCAATTCCTTGAAAATGGGTAGCACATTCTCCCATTCCCAACCGTTGCATTTATTCTCCTCAGCCCACAACTTGGTGAAGTCATATTTCAAGCCGCGAATATATACCATAGCGTTAATCGCAGAGGAGCCGCCGACTCCGCGACCACGAGGCTGGAACATGTTCCTACCATTACAGTTCTTCTGAGGTGTTGTCCAGTATCGATGGTTGTACTTTTTACTGTAGGGAACGGTCCAGAAAAACCCACTGGGGTTGCGGATGAGCGGTGTGTTATCATCTGAGCCTGTCTCCAGTAATGCCACTCGCACGTTGGGGTTCGATGAGAGACGATTGGCCATTACACAGCCGGCACTTCCGCCACCAACAACCACATAGTCGTAGACCTGCTTAGTAGAAGCAGGGAGAGATCGAAGAGACTTTGAGAGTGACATTTTAAATAGTCGTTAGTTGATTATGCAAATGTAAACTATTAATTATACTCTGGTGATTATAAAGACTTGATTGAGCGCTTCAATATCAGACAGCAGACTTTTGTAGCCATACTGCGGTGCATCCAGCGATCGATATTTGCATGAATCAAAAGACAAACTGACGTAGCGTATATGTAGCTCTATATAAAATGCATAAACCAATCGCGCGTAGGGCTCGGAGCCTTACGAGCGCTAAGGTTTATCCCGTAAACGGTATGTATGTAAATAAATTAATAAAACATCTGTACATCTGCACTAGTGGCACTAACACACATGCTTTTTCAGAAACAAATCTTTTTCAAGAAAATTTTGAAATAAATCGCCAATCGCCAATCGGGTGATATTCAGTGAAACTCCGGAATTCTGGATCCCAAAAATAAATACAACTGTTGATCTCCGTCGGTTATCAATTCTCAACATAGCAGCATACAGCCATACATAGCCTTTGTTCAATTTACAAGCAGCTAAATATTATGAAGTATGATATATCATATCAGCAACATTCAACTCTCGAGAGCCCTCTTTGCCATAATAGGACTCGGAGTACGGACGATTGTAACAAAGTAGTATGATGCATGTATGTGTGCTCCTTTGACTTTTAAGTTTTATCCTGAAATTCGGACGTCATGTTCACAGTTCAAACCTTTTGTGACTTGAGAAGTTGAGTGTAATCTCTGGCCTCTGCAGAAAGGTTGCAAAACTGATGTGTAGTCAGATGGAATACAACATTCTTAAGAATTACATTCTTGCTTACTGCATGCGAAAGTATTTAAGGCATACTGCAATACAGAGACTATTGTCATGTCGATAAATCAACAACATTGTCCATCAAAATATTTTTTACATAAAATGGTAAACCAAACTACAAAGGCGTCGAATTGTCGATCTGTGCCGCTGATACTCATATGCGAGCTAGCACAGCTTTCAGGGCAGGCACCACACTTCCATTAAACTGGAGAAAGAGTCAATTCCAGGCTCTCAGAAGAATGATCAGTCAAAATGAGGAAGCTATCCAGAAGGCTGTGTATGCGGATTTGAAAAAGAGTCCCGAGGAGGTTTGGTTAGCGGAGACACAAGCCTCAATCAACGGCATCGATAGCATGATAGCCAATGTTGATAGCTGGTCAAGGGCAACTCACGTGGACACTGACGTTTTCAACTATCCGGCCACCTCAATGATTAAACCGGAACTTATGGGCACGGCCCTGACAATCGGTTGCTAGAATTATCCGATCACACTCATCGCCGATCCCATGGCTGCAAGCATTGCAGCCGGCAATGTAGTTGTTGTCAAAACGGGAGCTGAAACACACTCGCCCGAGACGATGAAACTTCTGTGTGAACTAATTTCGAAGTACATGGACAATCAAGTTGTCAGCATGGTTTCTGGTGGCTTTGACGAGCTACAGGATTTTTTGTCAATGCGCTGGGATGTTATTTTTGCAACCGGTTCGCCCGGGCTTGGCCGCATGGTAGCCAAAGCAGGTGCACCAATCTGGTCCCAATGTATACTGGAACTAGGTGGCAAATCACCGGTGTACTTTGGCAAATAAGCCAATCTAGCAGTAGCTGCCAAGCGCAATGTGTGAGGGTCTTTGGGCCTAAATGCAGGGCAGACGTGTATACGTCCCGATCACATGTTCGTAGACAGCTCAATCGCCGAAGCTTTCATCAGTACGCTGAAGGAAACGATTGTTGCTCAGTATGGCGTCGATCCGCAGCAAGATAGGGCGTTTGGGCGTATGGCGAAGGTACTAGCACATCACAAGCGTTTATCCAAGATGATCAACCGCGATAGCAAGTACATAGTTCATGGTGGCGAAACCGATGCTTCAGATTTCTATACCGCACCTACTCTATTAGACTTTAGGACAGACACTGAGGCATACCACGCTTCTGCTTGTATGCAAGAGGAGATATTTGGTCCCATATTGCCTATCTTACGTGTAGATGGCGTTGAGAAAGCGATAGATTCTATTCTAACAAGAGAACCACTTGCCATGTATGCCTTCACACATGACGGACACGTGCAGGAAAAGTTCATGAACGTATCTGCGGGTAGTCTCCAGTTCAATGATACCATTACGTTCATGCTGAACGAGAACCTTCCATTTGGAGGGGTAGGTAATTCGGGTAGCGGCAAGTACCATGGCTACCAAGGTTTTGTAGAGTTTAGTCACATGAAGTCTATTATGATCAACTCGAATTTCAATGACTTGAAGGCACGTTACTCTCCCCAAACAAAAGCCGATATGGCTGTGATGTAGATCGCACACCGTCACATTCCTGGTGTTGTGATGAGTAGTCTGAACCGAATGCACTATTTTGCCTTTGTCACAGTCGCCGTCAGCGCCGCAGCCTTCATGCTAGGAAAATATCTTTGACGACGCACTAGCTTTAATATGCAACTAAATTAAATGCCAGACCGGTTTATAATGCTTTCCTCCGTGTACGGTACAGGATTCAATATAAGACCCGAGTTTAGTCCCTTCTCTTGACAATCCTTTTTCTCACAATCCGTATCCAATTCTTTAAACTCGATTTTTACTCGCCGGCGATAAAATGCCGTGACGAGTACCGAGTACGTGTGCACTGTGCACCATTTTTAAAGAGTAACATATTATTCAATTCTAATGCGCATTTTTTGCTATGATCCGTCATAGATACGACAAACCACACAAACACACATACATACATACCTTTCCCCCTATATATATATATATATGTGTGTGTGTGTGTGTGTGTGTGTGTATGTAGATGTAGATAGTAAATGTAGATGTAGATGTAGATGTAGATGTATGTATGTATATATATATGTATATATATATATATATATATATACTCCAAGCTATGAGTGCGCAATGAACCGTGCGTTCACTCGCCAACTCGAAAAGGAAACGGCAAAGAATCTGCTGGCGATGCTGAGTATATAAGTACTAAGTGTGCTGAGATAAACACTTGTACTGTGTGACATTGTGGCGTGCACCAACGTGTGTTTCCAGATTGCTGAATGGGCATGGGGAAACATGAATTGGCTGAGCATGCGAGACTCGAGGCAGAGACGTCCCACTTGTAGGTAAAAAATGTAGAAACCTTGTCACGGACGCCGCATTGATCCAGAATACTCCAAGTGTACGACTACCTAAATCTAGATACATGCTCCGAAAACACCAAATAGCCATGATAGTAAATAAAGCATGTGCCTTGATTTATAGATAGCAATGCTACTGGTGTCATATATATATATATAAATTATAATTCAAACAGCAACTAAGGTAAACGCACTACAGTACGATTAATGCATCCTAGGCTATAGTAGACACCACAGGTCAAGCATAAGCCAGGGTAGATTGGCTTATATCAGATTAGGTTTTCAGCCTTATTATGAACCTTTACAGGTTATTTAGTCCATTTCTTGTATTCGAGGTCTCGCAAATCAAGGTACCCATCGCCCATACCCGGTTCCCTATGCAAGCTATTGATGATCTGTCAGGAATCAGACCACTCACTTAGAAAGGCTGGCTACAATCGGTAGGGGTGAATAAACAGCAGCTAGACCGCCGATGTGCAGGAAGGAATCGAACCTCAAAACGAGATTGCCTCGCCATATCTTCTGGTGAATACCGCACCATTCTAGAGTATAAAGTTTTAGCACCAGTAGAAATTGTACTTTTTCGTTTATAGCACGGCATATCAATAGAGTTGAACCTGGATCCTATCCAACTATCAAAGCTTCGTAGCTATGCGCAAAACAACTGTGCTTATTTCATCCGGTCGTAGGATGTACGTCTGGTAGCCGAGACCGGGATAGCGCCCATTCCAATCGATACCACCGCGGGTAATACCTGTGCAAGTACTCGTTTGATCTACTGCACCCGGTCCCAATAATCGACTAGCCATCAGTACAAAGATCACATGGGGGGATTCTCACCTGCCGACGCGCTTGCCGCGGCACCGTCCTTGATCTCCTCGACTTTGCTGGATATCTTTCCACGGGCCGATCTGAGCTTTCTCTGCATGGACGAATATGTTCTCCTGTCCTTCTCCGTGACAGACGGGTACGTGTTTGCGAACGCCTGATCGAAATGACTCATACTCACAACCGGGGTGTGCGCTTTGCCGTACAGTATACTCTCTCGCAGTGATGAAACCGTCGCCTCTCGCACCAACGAGCTCAGATCCGCTCCACTGAACCCCTCACACCGCTTGTCGTGTGCTATATCCGCCACCTGCACATCACTACCTAACGGTGTCTTACGCGTCACGGTCTTCAGTATACCCACGCGATCCGACGCAGAGGGTAGGTCCACAAACAAAAGCTTGTCCAGACGCCCCGGGCGAAGCATAGCCGGGTCGATCATATCCGGCCGATTCGTGGCCGCAATCACAAACACACTCTTACGCGCTTCTAAGCCATCCATCTCCGTCAGCAGCGTATTCACCACACGTTCGCTGGCATGAGACTCTGTGCCTCTCCTGGGACAGAGTGCATCGAGCTCGTCGAAGAACACCACACACGGGGACGAATCCCGGGCTCGTTGGAACACCAGCCGGATGGAGCGTTCGCTCTCACCCACATACTTGTTGAGGAGTTCTGGGCCTTTGACACTGATGAAACTCGTGCCACTCTCACTCGCGATAGCCTTAGCCAGCAGCGTCTTACCACATCCGGGTGGTCCGTACAACAACACACCCGCAGGGGTGGTCAACCCGACCGCCTCGAACTTCTCGGGGTTCTTGATAGGCTCCATGATAGCCATGCGCAATTCCAGACGAACGTCGTCGAGCGCCCCCACATCCGCCCACGTCACATCGGGCACCGTGGCGAAACCTTCGCGTTTGGCTGAGGGTTGTACCTGTTTAACAGCTAACTCAAAATCGGCCATAGTCACCGCCAGAGGCTCGAGTTCCTTCTCTGTGAGTGGGCGTAGTTTGCTGCGCAACTGATCGGATACAGCGGTACGCTCCTCTAGCATACGGTTGGCACTCGTACTTCTTGGGAGTGCTGAAGAAAGTGCCGTAGTACTTGTGCTTGGACTTGTCTGTGTGACCAAAGCCGCGCCTGGTATAGTACTGCTCTCCTCTGTCCCGTCCTGAGTCCCAATCAGTGTCGTTTCGGTTGACAACACAGCCAAAGCCGTGTCTGTGGACACGGTGGTGTCTAACGTAATACTAGTCGTTTTAAACGAGTTCCACTGTCCACTGCTACCCTCAGACAAAGTACTACCAGGCTCGCTCGCACCTTCTTTACCTTCCAACTTTCCCACATCTCCCGTATCTGACACCACGGCGGCGGCTTTGACCAGAGCCATCGACTCGTCAAGTTGCTTATCACTCGCGCTCTTGCCCACGATACTACCGCCACTACTTTTCACAATCGCATCCACACTATCACTCGCACTTGTTCCAGTAGTGATTGCATTCTTCCTCTCTGCTATTACATTCACCGCCTTCGCCTTATCGATCTGGTACAGCTCGGAGAATATACGATGCACGGCCAACACAGCCGCCTCCCGGGTAACCCCAGCGAGATCAGCACCCACAAACCCAGCGGTCATGGCACCCAATTTCTCCAGGTCAATCTCGCCCTCCAGTCTCAATTTAGAACAGAGCACTGCCAAAATACGCGCACGTGCATGCTTGTCGGGCGCGCCCAGGCATATTTCACGGTCAAATCGGCCCGCCCGGCGAAGTGCTGGGTCCAGGGAATCGGGCCTGTTGGTGGCCCCAATCACTATAACGGGTGCATTGTTATTCGTGTTTTCGGTGCATACATCATCCATGGACGTTAACAACTGGGCCACAATCCGCCTCTCCATCTCCCTCTGCGCATTCTCGCGCTTCGGGGCGATGGCGTCGATCTCGTCAATGAACACTATCGCGGGTGCCATCTCCTTGGCCTGGTCGAACAACTCTCGGATCTTCGCCTCACTTTCCCCAGACATACCGCTCACTACCTCAGGCGCAGATATTTTTAGAAACGAACAGCCCAGCTCCCCGGCTATCGCATTCGCTAGCAGTGTCTTGCCTGTACCTGGAAGACCGTGAAGCAATATACCCCTGGGTGGCTCGATACCCAAGTGCTTGTAGATCTCTGGGTGTGATAAAGGGTACTCGATCAGTTCTCGTACGTCCTGCAAGATACTCTCTATCCCCGCAATATCACTGTATCTGGCACTTGGCCGTAGACTCGCCTTGCCACCCAGTGTGTCCATGCTACTATTCGCTCGTGAACCACCGGAGCCCCCTACACGTGCACGCTTAGTACCTCCACCGTCTCCACTTGGCCTACCCATTAATCGCCGCCCTCGCTTCCCACTGGTGCTGTTGGGCCCATGTCGCTTCACACCCGAGTGTGGACTATTTGGGTGACTATGCGAGTCTCTAGTATCTCTGTCTGTCGACACAGCCCCTCGCACTTTGTGCTTCTTCTCCCCCGAAGCGCTTGCACTTCCATCTCTATCACTCGTATTCTCGTTCTCATTCTCATCACGCTCACTGTCCATCTCACTTTGAGCCTGCAAGTTCATACCCGTACTCCTCCCATCGACAATCCCAATTTCTTTATCTTCACCCAACCCTTGTACGCCACACTCGGACGCCGCAAAGGCTGCATCAGCTTCCATCGCTGCCATCTGTTCATCTGCATCGGCCTCTTCCTCTTCCATGTCCCCTTCCCCTTCAGTGTTAATATCTGTGCTGCTAAAATCGCGCGCATTCTCCGTATCACTCCCATCTCCAGTAACACTGATACTCACATCACTCCCGTTCATCCTGACCACGCCCGCATTCCTACACACCACTGTGATGGCTTTTCCAACCGATCTACTCATCACCTGTTTATTTTTACGTGCATAGTCCCGCGGATAGGTGCGTGTAAGAAAGTCTACTACATGGTCAGCATTACGCAAAACCATCTCGTGCGCTTCCCTAGATGTATGTGAGAGTCCATTTTCAGTGATCTGGGCATCACTGTAGCTCTGTACACGTGGAACTAATTGCGCGTCTACGAAGTATGCGCCTGATTTGCGACGAACCATGGTTGCTAGGATACGAACACGTGTACGGGATTGATGGTCGTGATTGTCTGCGCTGAACTACAAACGTGAATGAGGCCGCTAATTCTTATATTTATATGCTACTGTATGATTGTATATCCCATCAATATAAGCTTTTGCCTATCAATTCAAAGGATTGCGACATCAATTAATAGTCACCCAAGACAGTAACCTCCGTATAAAAACCTCTCCTCTATACACATTCAATGTCCAATATTAAAAGTACTGATCAGTATGACAGTAAGTCACCTTTCTTTTGATTATTTTACGATATATATTTAGAATGAGTCACAGATATTGCTTGCTACCGGTACAGTGTGCACGTGTTACTGTGGCTATCAAGGTGATCTTTTTTTTTTTGAAAATGACAAAAATGTGATTCTGTATGCACATTCAGTTATGTAGCAATTATTCGCTAGAGCTCTTAATATTACTACTTAGCTGTTCACTGGCGAGGGGTATTTTATCTTTATACGAGTAGGACTTATATTTACACATATTTCGACGTTTTAGTCGCCCACGTACACAAATACATAACTACAGTACTAAGATACACGCAGGTGTACACTACTTCGCACAATATGGCTTCCGGCAAAGTGGAGAAGAAGTCTAAAAAGTCCAGTAAATCGGACAAGTCTAAAACAGACGACGTTGAGAGTTCGCACAATGGCAAGCGAACAGCCGAGGACGCCGCGAGCGATGCTGAGGCCACAGAAAAGAAAGATAAAGATAAAAAAGTAAAGAAAGTAAAGCGTTCGAAATCCGAAGACGGTTGTGGTAAAGTCAAAGAAACCAAGAAGAAATCGAAGAAGGATAAAAAGGATGGGGATGCAGATGATTCAACCCCCGAAAGTACCACTCCCAATGCAGAAATGGAGGTCGATACAAAAGAGAACGAACTCGTAGAAGACGCAGGAGCATTCAGTAACTTCCCAGCCATCACACAGGAGACCATTGCGAAACTGACGACAAAGGGGGTGACGAGTTTGTTTCCTATTCAAATCGAAAGTTTCGGCCCGATCTTCGAGGGCAAGGATGTCATTGGACGTGCTCGCACAGGTACTGGAAAGACACTATCGTTCGCTTTACCTGTGATTGAGAGGTTGATGTTAGACATGGCAAAGAATGGGTCCCGGAATCGCCGCGGTAGAGATCCTAAGGTGCTGGTTTTAGCTCCCACTCGTGAATTGGCGAAGCAGGTATAGTAGAGAATTTGACATATGTTTCTTAGTAGTATTTATACACGTATACTTATGTATAAACTCACGTTGTATATATATATATATTATATATATATATATATATACGTCTATATATATATATACATATATACATATATATATGTGTGTGTGTGTGTGCGTGTGCGTGTGTGTGTGCGTGTGCGTGTGTATGTGTACACGTATATATATATATGCGTGTGGGGGGGGGTCTGGGTGTATATGTGTGTGTATATGTATATCTGTGCATATGTAAATATAGAAATTATATTAGACATACTTGTATATGTATGGAGTCACGTGTTCATATACTATATTACGTATACCTCCATGTGTCTTTATAAGTATTTATAAATGTATATACAGATATATATATATTATATATATGTGTGTGTGGGTGTGGATGTATATGAGTGTACACGTGTGTAAATATGTATATCTGTTCATATGTACATATGTAAATATAGAAATTATATCATACATACTGGTATAGATATTTGTATATTCAAGTTTTTTTTTCATGTATGGAGTCACGCGTTCATATAGTATATTACGTATACCTCTATGTGTCTTTATATGTATTTATAAATCTATATACATATATATAGTTGCTAAATAGGGAATATGTATATATGTGTGTTGTCGTATACATATTTTTACAATGTTTACTTAATGTGTTTTTGAGTACATGCATATGTATATATATGTGTGTGTGTGTGTACTTATAATGCGTTTGTGTTTGTGTATATTTATTTTTATATATCATACAACTTTTGTTTTAAGTCTGTGAATATCGATTCCGTAGTATTTCATTGATATAACACCCGTGTAGATAAGTATGCTCATATCATTGCTTACTTCTGTGAGTACATTTTTACCTCAGGTGTTCACTGACTTTGAGCTTCTTGGAGGCCATAAGCTCAGTGCCACGTGTATATACGGTGGTACGCCGTATGCACCGCAAGAGAATGACTTGCGTAACGGTGTGGATGTAGTGGTGGGCACTCCTGGGCGTGTTCAAGATCACATCAACAGAGGCAACCTTCGTTTGGGGGGTAAGTTCCTAGCACGCCTTACTTAGATATCTTCATACAAATGTATGTGTGTGGTGTCTCAGGGTTCTGGTAAACTGGTGATGTGACGAGTATCACTGAAGGGCCAACGCACGAACCGACTTGGCATTTAAGATTGATTAGGCTCTCTCCCGTGGTACATCTGCATATTTATCGTGGCTGGTCTGCCGCTGGAAAGTGTCAATTACTACAGCAAATTGATACCACCCCGCCCTCCACACTGCCTAGGAATCGAGTATCTTATCCTCGACGAGGCCGATCAAATGTTGGACATTGGCTTCAAAGAAGCAATTGAAGAAGTGCTGCAAACACTTGCACCCGAAGGTATGGGGTACTTATTGTTTTCTGGACTTTACCTTAATCACACAATGAGCATTGTAAAGTTCCTCCTCCAGTGTGTCGTATATATCCAGATGCCTGCGTTTGGGTGGGTATATACCAAAAAATAAATGTCCCAATTAAAGTGACCAGGGGAGTTGATTTGTGTTTTAGATTGTACTGATTTATCGTTTCTACATTAACGCTTCGCTCTGTCGAAGGCTCACCCGTTGAGGACAAAAAGCATCAAATTCTGCTGTACTCCGCCACTATCCCCGATTGGGTGAGTGATACGGCCACGAAATACATGCGGTCTGATAGGATCAATATTGATTTGGTCAAAAACGAAAAGATCAAAACCAGTACGCTCATTGAACACATGGCTATCAAGTGCCATTGGTCTGATAGGTATGTGTACACGCCCACGATATGATAGTGTTCTACCATGGTATGGAGTATATACGTATATATATATGTCTGTATATTTTGGCGTGTGCACATGATTATATATATATAATGTAAATGTATGTGTGTGTGTATGTATATATATATATATCAACAAATAGATAATGTATGTGCTATTCTGGGGCTATATTCACACTTTAAAGCCTAAGCAAAACAAGTGTATATGGTATTTTTGGCTTCTTAACAAACCAAATAGTTTGTACCAAGTTCGACGAAATTTGCACTACGCAAAAAGGGAACGGGATGTTGTGTTTGAAAGACTTTTTCATTCCGTAGAGTGGTTCGCAATGGGTGGTCATCTTGGACATACTATGTGCTGTATTGTCGTAGTAGTCGTACCTGTTCTCTTGCGATTTTTATGCCGACACGAGTGGCAAGAGACTAGTTGACACATGCCATGTTCCCTAGAATCCACGCCAATTGGCAACAAGAAAATTCGCAGTTTTAGCTCTATATGCACCTATAATTCTACTGCAAACCAATCCTGACTTCACGCTAGTCAACGTATATCAAGTATAAGAATACAGCCTCGACGCCGTTCAGTCTTACTCAATTATGATTGTATTTGATCTAGCTGCAATTTCACTTTAGTGACTAAATATAACTCTTCGCTTCACAGAGCTAAGACTCTGCGAGACATTTTGCTAGTACATGCGGGTAAGCACGGTCGCACTATTATCTTCACCGAAACCAAGAACGAAGCCAATGAACTGACCCTGGGACAGGACTTAAACGTCGAAGCTCAGGTAGCTATCGGTATAGTTGTCAATTGTCTCGCATATACTTTATTTATATTTCTTAAAATCTCTTTCTAGATACATGAATATGTTGGTTTATTTGATCGGTCCCCGACTTTGCGTATGTGGATCTGTATAGTACATATTCCGTATTGGTGATACATCTGTGCTCGCGACAGAATCGGCGTTTGGGGAGCCTGCTGAGCATCTCTTCTGCAATCGAAAACTCTCTACTTTGCCAATGTGCGTGCCTTTAAACTGCTGTACACATACAATAGCTTCGGTTTTCATGAACGTACAGTTGTACATACAATATTGCTTGTTTATACGTAAAAGTATCTCTGTGCATACAGGGTGTGGCCCTTGCTATACTCGTTTGAACTGTAATATAATGGTGCATCTTGAATGATGAATTTCGTTCGGCCGTACTCATGGGGGGAGTAAGCTGTCGTTACCCAATGCGCTCGCATTCATTTTTAAATACATCGTATTTCGTCACAAGCGTTCAGCAAGTATACTTCGCCGCCCACACTACACTCACGATTAGAATACGTTTTCATATAACCAAACCTTCCTGTACGTACGTTAATGTACGCCTGTATGCCCCGCCATTCCTATACTCAATCTATACTTATACTTAGCTACTTAATTGATTTTAATTTGTCCACAGGTGCTCCACGGTGACATCGCCCAAGCACAGAGAGAGACCACCATGAAGCAATTTCGCGACGGCAATTGCAAGTGTCTCATTGCCACCGATGTGGCTGCCAGAGGTCTGGACATCCCGGAAGTGGATGTGGTAGTCAACTGTGAACCCCCAGGAGAAACAGATACGTACGTGCATCGCAGTGGAAGAACGGGGCGTGCAGGAAAAAGCGGGGTTTGCATCACCTTCTACAAGCCCAACCAGGCAAGTGAATTGTGTTTTAGACCTGCATGGGTTATTGGTCGGGTGGATGTTTGTCCGTTTTCGGTTTTGTAGCTGTTGTGGTAGGCGTTGCGGTTAGTATGCCGGGAGCCTCGGAAATATTTGTGGTCGCGAGCTATGGACCTCTGGGAGAAACGAACACATCATTCATTATGTCGGAAAGACGGGTGCCGTTTGGCACAGCGGGGTGAGTGACACCTATAAAACCAAGAGGCAGATGGAACGTACCTCGATGACCCCGGGATATGTTGAGTGAGCATTTTTATGTTGCGTTGGGTTCTGCTAGGTATGTGCAGGCGAACCGGGGAACAGGCGGAATACTCTGCATCGACGTATCAAGATTAGCACTTCATCTGATCTCTCTTGGACCAGAAGTCATACATATATATATGCACTGAAAGATAAATGGGTGACATCACATATACTTTGATCAAGGAATTGCCAAATACATGCGTACCCATTGTTCGTTGTGTAAATCTGTACCACAGGAATACCAAGTGACGAATATCGAGAGGAAAACAGGTATCAAAATCAAACGTATTGGAGCCCCACAGCCCTCGCAAATGATCGAGGCCATTGGTGCAGACGCATTAAAGTCTTTGGAACAGGTGTCACCAAACATTATTAGTCAATTTGGCAAGCTGGCAGACGGGTTTATCAAGGAGAGGGGAGCTACAGATGCGCTAGCGGCCGCATTGGCAATCATCTCTGGATACTCTGAGCTCACGGTGAGTGTCAAGTCGGTTTAATTACATATCTAGTGGGGATTTGATAGTCATATCGGGCGTGTTTGATGTGTAAAGCGTGTATTGGATGAGATGAGGTTATTGGGAGATTGTGAGCATACCGTGGATGTATTGGATGTGCTTTAGGAATTTATTTATTTTTGACTTATGTTAGAGGCACTCAATTGTACTATGCTCTGTAGGACTTCTATCAAGTGTAGCTTCATGAATATGCTGTACAACCCCCTGTTATATCCTCCACACCTAGATTCTGAAACGATTTTTTAGATTCATTCTGGCATGTAAGCATACATGTGAGAGATTTTCTATTCCGTGTCACTTGTGGCTGGTGTTGTCTCGGGCGCGCGCACTGATACAGCAATGGTTTTGAGACTTGTTGACTAGGAAAATGTTTGGAAGTGAATATGACGTCTCGGGTGTATATAGAGAAATAGTTTAGGTTTACTTGAGACACTCACCAAGATCCAAGCATTGAACTTTTTGTGGCATTTGATGGCTCATAGTAGTGTTTTGTTAGGCCGATGCAGAATATGTCTTCCCATCAGTCATACCATTACACACATCAAAGCAAATCGTGCAATTCATATTCAGAAGAAATATGCACATACGCAATCTCTATTTGTATGCATTCGGAATCCTAACACAATGTTTACTTTTTCAACAGAGACGCTCACTTATAGATTCCAATGAAGGCTACATCACCATGCTGTTGACTCTGAAGAAGGAATTTACGAATATGAGCTTCTTCAGATCGCTTATAGAACGCACTGTAAGTACTCTTGTTTCATAGCTATAGACATTTATCGTGCTCATGTGTATAAATATGAACACCTTTGAATTATATATATATCTGTGTCTGTGCATGTGCATGTATGTGTGCGTTTGGTTGTGTATATTTTTATACGCTGTTGTTGCATGCCTGCTATTTCTAGTGCTGTGGGTTCTTTTCAATGCTGTACGGATTCTGTTGAGCAATACTGTTAGACACTATTTTTCTGTGCGACTATTTTACCAGTGTATATCCTGTGTATACTGTTGCAAAAACCTGTGTCAAACTCGACACTCGCGTGTGCGGCGATAAATGTTGTAGCAAAAAAAGTTGTGAATCCAACCTGTGCCAAACTCACAGCTTGGATTCACGCAGTATTGCGATCCGGAAAAATGTGTTACTGAACTCGTATTCATCTCTTTTATTCAAAACAACCTCTCTCTGTACACAGCTGGGTGCAAATGTGAGGAATAGCATTAAGGTGCAAAGGTCGTGTGCGGACAACAAGGGTGTTGTTTTCGATGTTCCGGCCAACCTGATCGATCAAATTAATAAGAAATGGGAAAACTACAAGGACGAGGCTCCCCTAGGCACCACTCTGGACGAAGCACACGAATTGCCTGAATTAACGGAACAAAGCGCTGGCTACGGTATGTCCTCGAAACCATTGCGTTGATCTCGACTATGGGTAAAAGTTATATACAACAGATTGTAATTTGCTATGTTTTTTTTGTTGTACTTCAATTCAAAGCGCTGTCATTAGAAGTAGCCTAGTAGGTCACAGCTTGCAATCCCTTTTATTTTACTTGTCCCCTGTCTATAGTAGTCTCCAGCCAATGCACAGTGTCGGGTCACATTCACAATCCTCGACGTAAGCCACGATTATTCGCCGTAGTCACACGGTTGTCATGCTCAATCAGCCAACCATGAACCGCAAATCCATCCCTACACATCAGAACCTCAATAGACTACCGAGCCATCTCTCTGATAGCTTTTTGTAGTTCATTCAGGGGAGGGAGGCTTTACTCTGTACTATAACCTATAACCTTCAGACAACACTGCCACAACGGGCTACTTCCTCGAGGTCATCTGTTTTTTTCTGTCGAATTCTTGAACCTCTAAATATCAAGCAACCCCAACAGGCCAGTGCTCTACTCCACTTACACCTTGTCTCTTGCATATACTCTCCTATAACTCCCCCACAACGGGGAAATTATTAATTTATTGTTTAATACTCGATACTTTTGTCCTTAACCCTACGCAACTACAGGAGGTGGCGATGGTGGGGCAGGAGGTGGCCGGTTCGGCGGTCGCGGAGGGGGTGGCTTCCGGGGCGGTCGCGGCGGTGGTTTCGGTGGGAACCGCGGTGGATATGGTGGCGGTGGCCGTGGAGGTAGTTTTGTTGGCAATCGCGGTGGCGGGGGGCGTGGTGGTTATGGTGGAGGCCGAGGAGGCTCGAGTAGAGGAGGGGGCGGGTATGCTCTCGGGGGAGGTCGAGGCAGAGGTAGGGGCGGGGGTGGTGGGGGTTTCAGGTCGTAGGACTGCCAGAGATCGTCGCAAAAGAACGTTAGTCGCAAGGGCTTATAGATATATTCTCTCTAATTTAGCTGGCGTGATCACGCTGGACAGTGGCATACTGTCCAACTACCAATAAAAATAACTGTATATCGGAATGCGTATTTTTCGTTGTACATTTGTTTGTGACTGCTGTCTGCCGTTTGGAATGGTAATGTAACCGTCCCATAGTCTGTGAGCGTTTATAAGTGCTATGAAGATTTTTGTATGCTCGAAGTTTGGGCTAAATTGTAGGGTAAATCAAGCAACAATCATATTTCATTTGTTCGCATATTGGACAGAAATCTTATGTTAGTGTGGTTGTGATCGAAACAATTAAACTCGGTGTCGAAAGAAACAACTGTTGAGTTAGAAAAATATGTACAATGTATTCGTAGATTTCTGTCTTCGGAGTAGCATTGGACCCATCCGAGTTAATTTTAAGAACAAGATTGCTGTATGGGAACAAACCCTGTCTTTTCCGGGCGTTCTCGAAGTTATGAGACCTGAATGGTTCCCATTGGGGCGACTCGATTTTTGGTGATTTTTGCCATGAAGTTTGTGTGGCGGCGCCAGACTGTAACTGCGTATGTCAGTGGTTATCAAAGCAGCAAGGACACTAGTGCCAGGTTCTATTTAAATCGCACCTTGTCCCTTATGTTTAAGCTCATTTTGAGCAATTCACCTTCTTTCGAATGCGTTTTTAGGGTAGATTTTGCGGATGGTCTTCAAGCCAACTAAACGTTCGATGCATCTCCAATGGGTCGTAAATACATACAAGCTTACAGGCTTGTGAATTCTCGGCTACATCTTGGGGTCAATTAAGAGTAGGTCTGGCTTCTGACTTAGTAGTCTCTAGCGGCAGATTTTATTCTTGTAGATATGATCATTCAAAATACAAGTCGATAGATGGTGAAAACACAAACGATTGCTCATGAGCTATGGCGTGAGCAGCCACACCATTGGATGGTGTACGACAATTGTCGCTCATTCAGTTCCTTGCGTCAATTTGCAGGAATGCAATATAACAATGCAATATAACCAGTGTCGTGTAGGCTTGTGAAGTATGGAGGGCGAGAGTAGCTAAGAGAGGGCAAGTCCCCGATGTACTGAAATGCACTGCTATTCTCTGAATTGAAGGATTTGCGACTTGATATTCTTTTTGTGAGGAATCAGGTGCTGAAAAGCAAGGAAACTGAACTGTCAGTACACACGCAAACTAAAAATAAGAAATGATTCCGACAGCGAGACCAATGGTCTCAGACCAAATGTACAACATGCTATCATCAAAATCATGCTCGCGTTTCATTTTATCACACCCAACCATTCTGAACGTATTGTAATATGTCTTAAGGCCACAGTGGTATTTCGGAGTGATATCGAAAGAAGAGCATCAATTGTATCTCATGCATCGTACACTATTAGTAGCTGTAGGACTGCCGATTTTGTGAGCCATAATTGAGTTACCAGAAATCGCCGGAGGAGAATTAATCGCATAAAAAGATATGAGGTCCAAGTCCGGCTATTCATGTCGGACGTGCAAGGGCCCGAGCTTTACCTCGAGCAAGAATTAAAATTATTTATCACTGAAGCGGTGCCTAATGGTCAAGTTTAACGTAGAGAATCCAGTGAATATCCCTCCAGTTTGGTAACACGAGTCTACGCAACTCAGAATTTAACTCGTGTTTTAGTGTCGCATCATCGCCAGCCAAGCACTTCGATACCTCCCGTGCAGCGTTCTGAGCTTTGTGCACCACTGCAAACAATGTCGATATCAAATGGAGGCTATGAAAAAAAAAATACAAAAGAGCAAAACTGTTGTTTTTGTTTTAAAAGAACTCAAAAATGATGGTTATTTTTTTTTTTAAATCAAAAAATATATATAGATGGCATGGCCGTATCATAGCCTTCTAAATTTAAAATTAGACAATAAAATCCATAGGACAAACTGGTACCACTTCCCATCTGTCATTCGTACGAGATGCCCATTTCTATTTATTTTTTGTTTTGAAAAGTTAAGAATCACGAGTCACCAAAGATCAAGATATTTATTAGCTCCAATGATTATGTGGTGTTTAACTCGAGAATCTAACAAATTACAAAAATACAATGTCAGGTTAGATTCAGTCATTAATTTCCCAGACATCGATAAACAAATCTGCCGAAATATCGTAAGTGGAGCTCCGTTTCTGGGGCAAAGCCAGGCAGTCGTGTTCCATAGTTTTGTTGAATCCCTATGCTATGTAACTTTTCTCGTAAACACATGACTTTACTGGAACATCAGTAGTATAAAAGGTTTGCAATTCAAAAATATGACTTTTCATATAAACATTTTCCGATACGATTCAGAACGATGGCCCAAACTACGAATTGTATGATTGCTGTTCTGATGGTAGTAGGACTTGCTCTATCTTCAAATGGAGCCGCGACCACAGGTTCCCCTATACCAGCGGAAGTGAAAACTTATGTGGTAGATCCCTTCACGGAAATTCAGCTGAATTTGTGTCAAGTAAATGCCACTTATATTCAGGGCGAATATGTTAACGGCATCGGATCTGACTTCAAAACTGGATTAATCTTCTTTTGTTTCAATGCAAATAACACAACCTCCGAGAATGTGCAGGCAGATGTAGGAAAATGGACTGGTAGCTACATGAATCAGAACGGAGTCGGCAGCCTCACCTGTTCAACAATCGGTGGGGGTATCACACCAGAAGGTCTTACCACTGAACCATCAGCCATCAACTGCACTTACTGGATCAAATCAGGATCGTTCAATACAAATTCTGATCTGAGTAACGAGTATAGAGAGGTTCAGTTCCAGCGAAGCGTGTCTCTGCCCAACTATCGCTCAACAGGTCAACTTTGTGTGCCATTCAGTGACCGCAAGCTGATGACCGATAACTGGTTGCTAGATACGACAAAGAGGTCGATGAGTGGAGAATATTGTTTTGATGAGGAACTTACAAATTGCCCAGTCGAAATTGATTTCTGCGCTCCTGATCTTTCAGTAGTGAAAGGTGCCGATATACCCTTCGAATGGCGACCTGTTTTGCAAGCAAGTGTCAGAGCAACTGACTCGCCATACGAATCGGCTCTTTGGGGGCTAGTTGCTAGTCCTACGAACAATTACAGCTGGGGGCCCGGGCCCTTTTTGACTATAAATGGATTTGGTGCTGGATATCTAACTCGACCAGTATTCGAGGGTAACGAGCGAGGTGATTTTATCTACAACTATGGCTTCGATCTGAATACGAGTCGCCAGTTCGACGAAGATAGTTCCAAAATGTACTTCAAGCCTCGCACAGATAGACGTCTCATGTTAACGACAATGACACAGCACAACATTTGCAATTCTTTTTTGTGGACGCAAGGGATTATAACCGATCCCAACGACGGTGGATTAGCCAACTTGACCAGTCTCTACACTCTTGCACCCGATAGCAACGCATCACCAAACCTTCCTCATGTAACAGAGTATTTCGCCTTTTGTACTACAGAGCACATTACACCTATCGGTGGATATTTGCAGTTCATCATAACCTCCACGGTTCCTGGAGAAACCCAGAACACCACGAACGCTGTCGGGGTGGCACAGTACGATCCCAAGTCTGGTTTATACAAGGGCGTTTGTTCAACAAGGAGCGCGTGGGCAGCCATCGAATTCCAGCTCACCACCAATGATTCTGGCGTAACGGTGTTAGCTAATGCTACCCGGACTGTGTATGCGGCCGACAGTGATAGCTTGAGTGGTGGAAATGTGGGATCCTGGACTTTTGAGCAAATATCAGATCCGAGCAGTAACTTAATCATGGATGCGTGCAGTGCTTTTGTCAACGCGCCCGCCTGTGTACCTACAAAGTGTGTGATTTCCTTAGGGCTGAGTGATTTCGATAGCACAATGTGTAATCTTAAGGCTCAACACGCCCTTCTGCTGGGAAACAGCAACACGGGCATTACAAAGTGATTCGAAATAAAACATTGGTGGAAAAATCGTTGGTATACGTGTTCAAACACTTCGTACCTTTTTTCTGTCAGCAAGTTACGCATCTGGGTACCCGCATCTGTTTTCATATAACAATAACATCTACTTTAATATTTCACCGGACCTCATGCCTGACCTAAAAGGCACTATAGCACCAAAATATTATTGAACTGTACATCCTCTCAGACCCTTACCCTAATTCTTGTGATATGACAAGTGTGCAGTTGTCTACCACATGTCATTCACAATCATCAAATACTATACGTCACTGAAAAGAGCAATCTGCAACAGCAATTCTAGTACAGATAAGTTCGCTGGTAATTTAAAATCGCCTATCAACTTTGATTACAGCGCGTATCTCTGCGAGGGGCTGAAAGAGTACTTCTGTATCTATGCTCAGTACAATTTCAACAGTAGATGGGCAGAACCACGCTGATGCCAGATGTACGTTTACCACACTTCCAACGTACAAATCATGAGAGCTGGAAGTTTGTAGACAAATGTACGGACGTCAAAATGAGTGCCGGATGTGGTAAAGCCTGTGATTGCATTCCGCGATTTATTTATTTGGCAATAGTACCTGTACTGATTCAGTTTCATAGCTATAGCAACACTTGTTCCATTTACGTCACAATAAATACTTGAAGCACTGTCATTCACACCGCAATTTTGCCATATACATCCCTGATCAATGTTTTCGTATCTTTTTCTGAACTCCATTTTGACCGACGAGAGCCGTATCACTTACAGTGTAAGACCGTGGTAAAAATGTGTATATGTTGCTCGAATCTCGACTTCGTATACAATTAGGATATACAATCCAAGTATTCAGTCAAGAGTATATTCCTGAGATGTACACATAGATAGTTTGAATATATGCGGTCGCTGTTCAACTGTATGCACTAATATATGGATCCGATAGCACTTATTTGGTCGACCGAAAAAGATCAAATCAACAATATTTTTGCGTTGGAAACGCGGAACGCAGAACGCAGGCGTGGCCGTGGAAGTAAATACCATATGCGTATTCTAAAACTTTCAGCCAGTTGCCACGAAGGATATATAGTACTGACGGACAAATTCCATGAAGTTGCATCATTCGATACATCTACAATGTGGATACACAAATGTCCAGGCTGCAGGCCGAGGGCTAAAAAAAGCAGTCATTAAGTCATTGTCATACAGTTCGGTATACGATAATCTATTGGATCACCAATTAAAATCGCGCATCGGCTATTTTCTGTTCCTTACTTTTTACATAGAGCAACCCATAGATTCAACGCTCCACTTTAATATGTAGTCGGAACGTACGACCATAACCATGTCATTCTAGTTTGTACTTTGGATCCTGAAGGTTCGCAATTATGGTGGTAAGCGGGTCGTCGGCAGTAAAGGCCTATGTGCTCATCATTACATCCCTGTGCGGTGTAATTACGGCAGAACAAGCTTCAATACCGGAGGGCGATTTCGTAGCTGCCAGACACTTCTCCACCAAAACTGGGTATTGGTCGCAGCAAGATCCAGCTACCTGGACAACACCACCTGCAACTTGTATACCTGTAAGTATTCATTGGTTAAGTCTTTTGATCAAAGCATTGGTAGAAAGGTTATGTTATGTCAAATGTTTGAGACTAAGTTATCAAACCGAATCAAACTGTTCGTATTCAACCTGTGCTCTGACCAGATGTAACAATTAGTACTACTCTTGTATAAACCTAACAATGACGTCTGTCCACCAAATATAATAGATAGTGCAACAAATCTATATACTTTAACAACGAAGACGATTTTTTTTTAATTCACTGCGAGGTACATAGACAGGTATATACGATTACGACACTATAT
>NW_014040451.1:93911-97021 GCF_001186125.1 Sphaeroforma arctica JP610 | reverse complement strand
TATATATATATATATTATATATTATATTATTATTAGTTAGTTAGTTAGTTAGTTATTAGTATGTATATAGTAGTATGTTATTATACTATATATATAGTGTGTGTGTGTGTGTGTGTGTGTGTGTGTGTGTGTGTGTGTGTGTGTGTATTGACATGTATATCGTGAGAGGGATGAGATGAGTTGCATAAGTTGGGCATGAGGTAATGGTAGTTCGCCGCGAAGTACTATGTTGTCAGAGTTTTTGAGTCGTCTCCGCGAACCACTGGGAACATCTTGAAGCATCTTGCTACCTCTGGGAAGCCTAAGCGGTATAGCATCGCCATTTGTCGATTTGCACGCGTTAGTCGATCTTGCAGTACTAGTCTTGTGTGTGTAGATATGATTCCCCGTACTCACAGACAACTTATCGTCTGAGTGTTTAGTCGCGCTCGATGACATATTTTTATGCGCATAACTGCTAAAACTTTTCAATTTATACAACATCTTGTCCATTCTTTATGCTCTTAACTGCTGCTACTTACAAGCTAAAGAACTACTACATCTACGCAGGGCGAATCTGAGCAATATGGATTGGCGAAGCGTCTTCGCAAGCACTTGCCTGAGCTGTTCACCGAGGCTTACACTCCCAATGTGTACAACTTCCAGTCGACACAGGTAACACACTATTACAAACACACATGCCAGACGCCCGTACTTGATTTTGTGCTTTGTAGTTAAGTGCGTAAACTCAATTTCTTGATGGATTCTCACTAATGGGGTTCCAAGTGGTTTGCTGCTTTGCTCGGATCGAGTGATCGGAGATGGGCAGATAGCCTATGTTGTTCTCCCATGTATGCCGCACAGTCAATAATGTCTTCATATATGTGTATCATTAACGCATAGATGTGTATCGTTACCGATATGATAATACTGCCGGGATTACCTTGTACAATCGAATCTTATGCATACCGAGTTTAAGTTTCGAAAGAAACAAATCCGTGCTCACACTACATGGTATTGCTCACTATGTGCAACACAGATCAGTCGTACAGCGCAGAGTGGTGCAGCCTTTGTCTACGGTCTCTTTGAAGGGCAGGTATGAAGCAATTGATGATCCTGGTTGATATCACTTGGGCTTTGTTTTAGGTTGTATTGCAATTATGCGCATGCAAGAAATGCATAGCCGCTCTAGTGGAGCCCCAAAAGAGGCTTTTGGGTTTATGTAGTCCTGATTTCTAGTGTCTTTTGAAGTGTTCATAGAGCTGAACTTCTGACCCGTATCTCAAAGTTCCGCTTTATTCCGCAATTCTGATCATTTCTGAATATTATTGAACAATGTGTATGTCAGAATCGTTTCTTATTACTCAAGCCCAATACGGGTACCCTCTGCGCTTATGGATCGATCCTTTCTGGTTAAGAACTATAGGAAGTATTAAATGTCGACGTCTTAGTGTTTCCCATGTAGTCATGCTTGGCGTCTTTCGTCCTCTCAATCAAATATGCGCTTTGCATCTTATACTGGACTTTTCTTTAGGGGACTATTGGAGAAGCCAAGTATCAACCTGTCAGTATTTGGTCCGACAGTTTGGACAGCGATAATCGGCTCCGTTTTTATGACAACTGTCCTGTGTATTTGGATCTGCATGACAAACACGCCAAGAAGGAGCGAGAGGTCGTTGACCATCTGAAAGAGGTGAGGTACTCTAGCCTGGATTCCAGAATGCGCTACAACAGGACTTCGAGCCACTATTCTCGCGTCGTTTAATTCAATGGGTTTTCTCTTGTATACGTATTTTAACTCCGATGTCCGTGTTTGAATTTTCATGTCCTTCCCAAGAGTACATATTCAATAATACATAAGCAACGATTATGAGCCTATCAAGTGTGGTGCGGTGTTCACATATGTGCCTAAAAACTGGATCAAGTTGTGGAGAAGAGAAGGGCAACTTAGATATTTTCATCGACCGTTATATTAAGACTTTCGTCTAAAGAAGTTTGGCAAAGAACAGCTACAGTCAGTGCACTCTGTAGATACCTAACCACAGAAGATCGATCTAGCTCAATCATGGAGAAGGAGTACGTATGTATATACAGACCGTACCTCGGACCAATCATTTTACTTCAATGGCATCCTCCATGTTCAATACCAACCCACTTTGCAGATCGAGAAGGGGCCTATTATTGCGGCGATAGCAAAGCAGTTGAGTGAGAAGATGGGTATCGCTGACAAGTACATACTCACGTATAAGGACGTGCACGGTATATATCGCGCGTGCAACTATGATACAGTCAAGGATGGCGAAACCAGCCCCTGGTGCGACTTCCTGGGAGAAAAGGCTATCCGTACCATGGAATACAGAGACGGTATGCTATTGATACATTGCTACACATGTGTGTGTGTACAATACATACACGCACAAACACACAAGCACACATATGCACACATACGCACATATATATATATATGTGTGTGTCTGCGTCTGTGTACGAAAATGTCAAAGGTGTCGTAGATAAGCGATAGACTGGGCACCTATCCGTACAAGATCCGACTACACACACTACATTCTTCTTTCTTACAACCATAACCCCGAGGTCCATAATTCGTAATATATAACTATCAAGAATTGCTGCTTTCGAAAACTACAATACCGAGAGCGATACACCTGTCAGCTGGTTAAAACTTTTTTATCGTCTTATCAACTCGCAGATATGAAGCAGTGGTGGCTCAAAAGCTATCCACATGAGATCAACTATCACATGGCGTGTCCTCTGCTGCGAGACATGTTCAATCATGTGAAGCAACACATCGGTAAGCGAGAATACCTAAATCTTAAATGTACCGTGATTTATATACAGATATATACAAATATATATATATATATATATATATATATATATATATTATATATATATATATATATATATATATATCATTTATATATATATATGTATATACATATATATATATATATATATATATATATATATATATATATATATATATATATATATACTAAATATATTTTATATATATATATATATATATATATATATATATATATATATATATATATATATATATATATATATATATATATATATATATATATATATATATATATATATACATA
>NW_014040451.1:70443-87782 GCF_001186125.1 Sphaeroforma arctica JP610 | reverse complement strand
TATATATTATATATGTGTGTGTGTACAAGTATGTATATTTATATATATTTATGTATTTATGTATATCGGTTGTTCGTTCAGTTCAAGTTCATAGTTTGATACATTCATATAGCACCGTGCAGTCAGAATATATCGCTAACTATAAATACAATCCTATCTTTCCTTATCCACCTCTTTGAAAACCACACTTCTAAAAGATTGTCTAAAACTTTAATTTCCGTAAAGCTGCGATTGTGAGTTTGTGGAGAACGCAGGAACAAATTGGTTAAAGTCAAGGTTCCATGTTGTCTTTGTTATTTCCAGTGATGCAATGTATATGGGAACTGAGATCATTCCTGTTCGTCTTATCACATACATCACATGTTTATTACTTCACCATAACCACGTGTGCTATCCACTACATATTGTCTTTTCGAAATCAAATGCCACTGTGAAGTCGTGACTCTGCCGCACCCACCTCTTCATCGTATTGTGAACTGATCAACTCGCTTTCAAATTGAAATGCTCACATCAAAGCGGTGTCGCCCGAACGCAGAATGTGAAGCCTCCCGCTGTGCAGAATTACATTGAGGTATATATCTGTTCGTCCTCGATGCACACTGTATATAGACACATATACATGATTTCTGCCGCACGAGTGTCCCAAGTTCGCGTTGCCAATTAATACTGATGCAGTGGCTTTATTAGCTTGACCCGCGACCGCGTTACAAGACAATAAAGTCTTATGAGTTACGTATTGTTCGACATTTCTCTCAGGAAGCGCTGCAGAAGCTGTACCAGGCGCCCATCAAAACATGGATCTCCTCACGCACAGACACGGGTGTGCACGGCCTGATGAACACCATGCATTGTGATACACCAGTTCGAAGAAATGGAGAGGTTAGTTCAAATTCACCACGCACGCAAGCCAGCCAAATACTTCCTTGTAAGATTTGCATCATATCTTGGTTGTTACTATGAACTTTGGTGGTGGGGAGCATACTGGTGCGCGATTCTGCTGATAAACTATGAGTATATCCGGCTATTTGCAACATGAGGTTACAAATACAAAGACTCGATATATATCTGATAGATTTCTATTCGAGTTCACGCAGTTCTACTTGTAAGAGTTTGAGACTAGTAATTACCAGTTTATCGAATTATTGCTTTATTTCATAATAAAACTGGATACAGCACGTGACACTGATTGTTGCAATGATCTTTATTTGCTCACGAATAGTTCCTGCAGCCGTACAAAGTCAGAGATGCACTCAACCACTTCATACCGATCACGGAAGTGCGGATACGAGGGTGTTTGGAGGTACACCCAACATTTAATTGTCGGTAAGTGGCGCGTAAACGCACACACGCACATATGATATTTACAAAATATTATTTATTTTGATATATGTATGGATTGTGTATCACATCGTGCCTTATCACGCCAAATCAAATATTCTTTGAGTCTCAATGTGCTTAGTGGTGATTTCGCAGTCTACCTTATGTTTTAATAAATGTTACATTCGCATATTTCGGTGCATTTCTCATAATAGTAGTTGCTTTCATTATTTGGCAAACCTCGCTCTATCTATGCGTACGACATATATAGCGCTCATGGCCAGTCCTTCCTCCCCTCACAATCTGATACAGCATCATTAGGTGATCACACGTAACTATTGGGTTTGCATTATCAAGTTCATAAGTGCCGGTCGAACATAGCCCTATCGACTGAAAAATAGCAGCACACATACTTATGGATATGTATTAAATAGACTCGGTCCTCCATGTCTCCAGATTTATGGCTACCGGACGAACATACACGTATAGGCTGATGCACAATAGCACCCACCGCAGTGCATTTGATGAGGGACGCGCAGCTGTGGCTGACGTTCCGAAAAACCTCTCGCTCAACATAGAAGCCATGAACGTATGTCTAGTGTTGTATATCATTGATTATAAGTGTGCGGGTCCTGTTCCGTATATTGTGCTGTGATGGCGCTCAGATAGAAACCATAAACGTATGTGATTAGTTGTTTACCATCACTTCTGATCATGTGATTCCCGCTCGCATGTCACACCCGTCCGTTCAGGGCTAGGTGTGCATATCCTGAGCGCTGTGCGGGACCTTCACGGTTGAACTCGCGCTTGCTTCCTAAAGCATCCTTTACAGGACTCGGGGTACGCATCCGAGCCACTGGTCACTGTATCCAGCGTAGGAACAATCATTACGTTGTACCTGGGCGATTCAATATAATTGGCTTCATGTCTATACTGTGTTTTGTCGTATCATGGGGTTGACTCAAAAAAGACTAAGGAAACCATATATACGAGTCTTTGGGTGATAAACTTTCTATTAGTATATTGTGCATAGCTGGCGCACAACATATCTGGTAGACCTGTGTGCGGCATCGATATAAACATAGACATCGATCGATGACTTCTAAATCTCATGGGTGATCACACATTTTATACGCGCAAGATTACGCATCCTTTGCTTCCATAGTATACATACTCGTATATCGACATGTGCCCATCAAGCATAAATCCAACAGCTCTACCATAACACAAACCCCTATTCACACTTCACGAATGCATCACCTCACAGGATGCGGCGCAAATATTAGTTGGAACGCATGACTTCTCGTCGTTCCGAGCGTCCGGCTGTCAGGCGAGCCAGCCTGTGCGCACAGTGTACAGTTTGTCTGTCACTCGTGAGCAGACCGAGTTTAGCAGCATAAGGTGAGCTGCTTGCCCATTCCCGTATGTATATTTGGTGGTATCCAAGTGTCTGAGTATCCGTATAGAATTTGTTTCTCAAATAATATTGAAATCCACAAATCACAGTTAACACTTGAAAAATCCGAAATCTGCAGCAAGTGATATGACAAGCGGTTGCATCCCGCGTTAAACCGGGCTGGTGTGTGCACAATCTGAAAATGGTAGTTAGGCCTCAGAAATAAGTGAGTAGCAATGCAGGGACAGATGTGTCTGTGTGGCTTTGATCTATGGACTGACATCTAGACCTTTTCCCATTCCTCTCGTGTGATGAAGCCTTGACCTTCAGTTTATTCTTTTATCTGTTTTCATTGGTAGTTGATATTGCCAAGCATATCGCGCAGAATATCCTATGTCATGGTCATCTCCGTCTCGTTCATGTCGTACCTATTGATTACAAAGTGCATTTGCAGTTCTGCAGTGGTCATGTAAACACAGGTTCACATTCAATCCCAAAAGGCAGATTTTGCATACCAGAGTAGCCACGTGGGTTAGGGCTCAGAATCTGATCCGAGCCCGATGAGTGCAGATTCAAGTTTGATGGGTTTTTTATTAATCTGATAAGGCAGATTCCAGTTTGATGGGTTGTTATATTAGAGTCTGATAAGAGTCTGAATATGTATAACCCCAAGAACCTGTTCGAACCTTTAGGGTAGCCAGAAGCATTTCTGGTTGCAGATCAGAAATAGCCTTTCGTAGCTCATGTCCGTACTACCGCTACCTGGCAGTGACGGAGAAATGGCACACATCACCATATACGCCAAGGGTTTCTTATACCGGCAGGTCCGGAATATTGTGGGTGCACTTGTGATGGTGGGGTCGGACCGATGGTCTGCTGCAGGTAACTACAATGCGAACATGCGTGTTCCAATCGTTGAGGCTATAGAGGCAGTGTATTATTGTGTACTGATGAGACTTGGACTATATCACTTGCTAGAGTAGTTCATGAATTTACATATGTATTGATGTCGGTGAGATAAGCCTCCTTTGCGGTTCGCTAAGTCTGCTATATGTGTGTCCGACACACATAATTGTTTGTGTAGCTGTTTTGTGGGTATTCACAATGTTACAGATGCGCCGATCTGTAAAAGTAGTTTCAAGCCTCTTGTGTGTTCAAGGCGTTGCTGGAACCCCATTACAATGAGTTACACACTGTGGCTATGTATGCAATGATATAGCTTTTTGTTTCGTGAATTTCTCCACAGATCTTCGGAAGGTTCTCGATGCAAAGGATCGTAGTCGCTACAAGTACGTGACGGCCAAACCTGAAGGTCTATATCTGACGCATGTGCACTATCCTTTCGGATGTACGGTCGAGGAAATGGTGAGCAGAAGAGATGAGATAAAGGAGTGGAGCTTCGATGATGTACCACCCTGGGAGAGGGATGCTGAACTTGATAGCGAAGATGACGAGACTTTAACGCCCCCGGGGTCTGCAGAAGCCAAGTAGGATTCTGATCGAAGCGTGTACCTAGTGCAGGCGCACTTCAAGTAGTTTCCCTAGTGGATTGCTTTGATAATCATATAGAATCGTGGCAGACATGGCCTTCTAGATTTAGATATACACAAAAGATGTGATTTTCATCAAGACATGAACGCCGACGCAAAAAAAAATCCCACGAGTATTCCACTGAGGCGAGATCAATGGTATGGTGGCTGCGGTTGGCTTTGTCAACAGACCTGTTTCATCCTGCTGTAACAGAGATTGACATAATTAGTTAATCGTAAAACTCTTATTTTCTCGTAGTCATAGAGCAAGTGTCCAGCCTTCACGGTGATTTTACAAGATTAGGTGAAGGGCTACGTACTTCCTGAATAAATCCACTCTTGGTTTGTGAAAGATAGAGGACTCTCCTGTAATCATATAGCAACGTTACGAAACTAGCAGTGAATTTTATTTTATTACCTTCTGATCAGAGATTCATTTCAATTGGAAGGTTTGACTCTACTAACCTTGTTGATTTTTCTATCCCGAGATCTCCGTCAAGCCAAATATGTGTTTATCGGTCAAGACGATTTTATAATAATAACAACCCTTGGGCCGAGAACACCAGTCGTGTGCATATTAATTTGGCTGTGCGCTAGTGCATGTTTTCACTATTCAGTATCTCAGCACTACTTCCCTGATTTCAAACAAGATAACCCTCTACTACACCTTGGCTTTCCTGGTGAGCGGTCTTGCAGATGTCCAATGTCGTGTTGGGAGAGCGCTAAAGCTTACATTGGATTATTCTGAATGCGTGCTACCGCAGTGTTCGTGAATACGGAACATTTGCAATTTCGCATTCTTAGGCGCTCCTTCTTATCCTTATCTATATCGTACTCCTACTCTGTGAACTCATTGATGATGGCCCGAATGGTACCTACCATGATGTTGTGGGCTGCCTCCGGGACCGATGGTGATTAATGTATTGTAGCGAGTCTTGGAAAACTACCATCTCGGTGATCTTGTTCACGACCATTCTTAGGCGCTCCTTCTTATCATTATCTATATCATACTCCTACTCTGTGAACTCACTGATGATGGCCCGAATGGTACCCATCATGATGTTGTGGCCGGTACCGATGGTGATTGGTTTATTGTAGTGAGTTTTAGTGAACTACCATCTCGGTGATCTTGTACTTCATCAACTTACGATCATTCTTGGGCACTCCTTCTTATCCCTATCTATATCGTACTCCTACTCTGTGAACTCCCTGATGATGGCCCGAATGGTACCCACCATGATGTTGTGGGCTGCCTCCGGTACCAATGGTGATTGGTGTATTGTAGTGAATGTTGGTGAACTACCATCTCGGTGATCTTGTACTTCATCAACTCACGATCATTCTTAGGCGTTCTTTCTTATCCTTATCTATATCGTACTCCTACTCTGTGAATTCACTGATGATGGCCCGAATAGTACCCATCATAATGTTGTGGGCTGCCTCATCCCTACGAGACAAATGGTGATTGGTGTATTGTAGTGCGTCTTGGTGAACTACCATCTCGGTGATCTTGTACTTCATCAACTCACGATATACAGTCATAATGGGCTCTATGTCTTCCTCCCGTTGTGGCGGCTTAGAGCGGTCATACTCATCAGCGCAGAATGTATGATGTACCGTATGTGAATTGAGGAACTTGACCCGTCTTTTATGCACTTTTCTTCTAAATATATCAGTATCGTCAATACCTTTATCGTCATACCCTTGAGGTTGGGGTTTGGGTGTCGATGATACGACGCTGCCAATCACAGGGCTGTGATTGTCCGTTACACCGCGCTCAGTGACCATAAGGTGTGTACGTTTTTTTAAAGCAGACTCTATCGATGTGTTTCTTCGAGCAAATGTGTTTCTTCGAGCAATATTTCTAAATTTAATTGGACAAGTCGGTCGACGGCCATATTCCGAGAGCTTTCGCCACGTAGAAGGAGGCTTCCGTTTTGTCTCCTGTGTACGTGTCGTTTGCAGTGGAGCTATAGTACTATCGTGAACGATTGATGTAAGTAAGAGAGGCCTTGCTCTTGCTACCCCAGACCTCGGTGAAATTGGTATTCCAGGTGTTTTAGATATCCCATCTCGGTGTTTGATCAAAGGACTTAAAATCGGAGATTCAACTGCCGGCACATCGGGATTGTAGAAGTGTGAAACGTCCACATTTGGGCATGACAGACGCCTGCCGGTCGAGCGGCGTGGTTTGAATTCGTCAATTGACGAGTTGCCCAAGACTTTCGATTGCGGTGGACTTCGATCGGACACGGGAGGCTCCGATATGTATTGCTCCATATGTGCCTGTATATCTGAATCATCTGCTATGAGAGAAGGACTTCGTTGTCGAGCTAAACTCGGAGTGGGCAAAGCCCTTGCCGTAGGACGTATTATTGATCTGGGTCGAACTATCGGCAACTTATTTTTTGTTGAAAGAGTACTAGTAGGTGCATGTAGACGCCCAACTTCAGGCGAAGATACACTTGGGCATGACATGCGCCGGGCTCTTGGACTAAATGCTGCAGGTAAGCCATCCTCTTCAGTTGCTAAGCTTGAGAATTGGTTAGTGGTTAGGGAAGTAAGTACTCTGCTCCGGCGGAAAGACGCTACTTGTTGTTGGCGTTGTTGTACTGGTACGTCCCTACTAAATTTTGACTGAGGTTGGTTTTTATCTAAATGTTCAGATGCGGGTAAACATGGTTCTGCAGGTAAATGTAAATCACGCACTTTAAGCGTGAGCAATGTTTGGTCGGGTACCTTGCGTACACTACTGTCCGTGATAGCACTTTCTAACGACCCCTCTACAAGTTCATCTCCGGAAACATCGTTGACAAGCTCTCCTTCCACTCTTGACCCTCCTTTCGAACCTTCTCGGCGAAATATTTTAATTATTTTCTTGATGCTCATTTTGCAATCATCTACTTTACGACCGCTACTAATTCTTTAAACTTGCCTTCGATACCCCGTTTTGCAATTGTTTTCCTCGATGCTTTATGGCTGAATCCTAAAAGATGAAGCATGAAAGCGCAAATATGCATGCTATTTGAGGGAAGGATGCGTTTCTACGAGTGTGCGTGGGGTAGGGTGGTTGTAGTGTGTCAGAAGAATTGGTTATTGTAATGTTGAAACATGTATAGTTTTGGTTTCCAAACAAGAAATATATAAATTGATTTTTCGTTTGTTCATGCTTTTGTTCTTGTTTGTCTCTTGGTTCTATTCAATATAGCGTTTGTATTTCAAATGAAAACTATAAAAACTGAAGAAAATAACGACAAAAGTATTTTATACCCCTCTAAAAATGAGTCGAGAGTAAATATTTGATGTGCACTGTGCAATAAACATGGCGCATATATGCCAAATTGCCAATATCACTGCGATGACAATCTCAGACTTTCTCAAATTCGTAGCCAGAAAGCACTCTCTCCCTTGTGTGTATATTCAGAAAACTACGATGCAATGATCGAAAAATTCGAAACAAACAAAATTATAAAAGAAGACTGAAGACTGAATTGAAACAGCCTTCTACTCTTTAGAAGTAAAAAGAGATAAATATTTTTGTAAACAAATAGATCAACGAAGTGACGAAGTCATGTATATACATATTTATGTATCATAGTGTGTGTATTTTTAAACCCCCAATAACATAACTACCATTTCCTTTTAAAGTTTTTGTTTTAAAATAACACTGACTTTTTTTAAATACTTTTGAAAAGAAACAAGAAGAAAAAAATGTTGTATATTTTAGAAGGCTATGATTTTGTTTCTGTTAATTGTTTTTAAAAACATTTATAAAATTTAAAGAAGAAAAATATGCTGACAAAGTACAAGCAATTTCAAACAACTGATAAAATATATAAAAAGGCGATAATGTATTTGATATATATAAACAAACAATTTTCTAAAATTCTTTTTTTTAGATCTTATGTAAAGTTTTTTATAAAATATAAACACAAAGCTATAGATAAAAAATATATATATAAAAAACAGTTGGGGAAAGGAAAAAGAAAAAATAGATATCTGAGCCCTGGGGCCTTGGGCTTAGGGAGTAGGGACTGGGAGGCTGGGACTGAAAGAATAAAAAAGCATTAGATTGCCATCGGGCAATGGAATTTGAGTCTCGATCATTGTAAAATCTGACCAGGTAAACGACATCGACGAGGTCGGAATATTTTGATTGTACACACTTACTAGAAAAACGAATAAACGACATGGTCGTTTATATACATAGATCCTTTTGTGGCGGTTGTCTGGCTTTACATATAACAACTCTACACTAGACTCTATTTACTAAATAAATACTACTAAAAGATCGTTTGCTGAAATGGTTATTTATATATTTGAACTTGTTATATAGTTATTTATATACACAACCTGCTCGGTAACCACATGACCCTCTACTAGTGAAGAATAATAGAAATATAACTAAAATATAGGGGATCGAACTAACGTCCGAAGGACTACATATAGCTAGCCGATATTGAAGGTGACCTGCTAAGTAAACATTGTTGGTAAGATATGTAGTCAGAGCGAAGACTCCATGTCAGCTGGGAACAATAAACGACCATAGATTACCGACCGACATGTTATTTTTAGCCATGCCGTTTCGGTTTTAGGGTATTTTATATCAAAAAGACCATGTCGTTTACTTACCTGCCACCTGGTCAGAGCAAAATACAGTATGTATCCACATTTGGCATTTTGTTACTCAGCGAGTTGTGACCTGTGACTTGTGACTCTTGTGAGTTGTGAGTCGATGTTTTACTCAAAGAGTCGAAAGTGTATTTATTTATCGATACATCCGAGATCGAAGGACTTTGGACTATGGACTTTGGAGAAAGGACTTTTGAGAATAGAGACTTTTCACTTTTGGACTTTGGTCTACTAGTACATATTTATTAGTACTGAACTACTGATTGTAGGCTTTAGGCCTCTTTTTTTTTTTTTATATTTCTCGAGCACGGACAACGAGCCACGAGGGAGCCGAGGCTCGAGACCTGTCACTGACTCACTGTGATGATAAATTGATACTGTGACTCTGAGTCTCTGACACTCTGTGTCCTTTTGTGATGCTCGGGGGGGGGAAAGACGTCACAAGAAAGTGAAGAGTAGACTCAACAAGAAGAGACTGAAGAGAGAGTGCCAAGTTGCCAACGAACTAAATAAATAATGTAACTACTATAAACATTTGCTTGTTTTTTAAAAACAAAAATAGAGTGTACAAGAGCTTCGAACTAAATATTTGCTCCCGAACAGTTTGTATCTTTGTTGGATGACAACTCCCATTATTCAGATGGATTGTAATCTTTTTCTCTACTTCTAGATAATATTTATTTTTGTATTCTTTGTATTCCTTCATATTTTTATTTTTATTTTTTCGAGTTTATAAGATCCTAACCCTAATTTCCTGTCCTGATCCCGATTTGATCGTAGCCGGCAATCTCAAGATTCCACAAATCCTTGGCCAAACCCGGAAAGCCCTGAGCCCAAAAATCCTAGTCCAAAAAGTACAAGTCAAAGCTTACGATTCAAGTAGTCTTGGCAATCCTCCTCTATCCTTTCTTAATCCTTTGTTTTGAAGTCTGAGGTCAGATAGAAGAGAAATAAAGACTCACCTAAATGTTACTGACATGCCTCAGAAATACGATTAAATTATAGGTATGACAGATCTTCTCAGTTTAGGTATAACTCTCACTGGTCTGCCTAATGGGCTAGACCCAAATAAAGATCAGTCAGATGATAACATGTTAAAGATACCTAAACCTTTGGAAGGTGAAGCAAAGGATATGATTCCGCACTTTACCGATATAATTATGAACTTAATTATACAAAACAGAAAGATTGCAATAACTGACGGGTGTATTTTTTAAGTTCTCTAACGGGTACGTTAAACTTGACTTGACAAACGTCGGCATCTCTAAGTTAAAGTGTGCTTCACATAACTACGTGAGTTGGAGACACAAAAACGTTGTCAAACCCCAAATTGAAGATTGGTTAAAAAAAAGTGTCTAATTGAAATCAAATATGATGCAACCCCAGTTAACTTAGCTCTTTTAGGGGTCGATCAATATAAATCTGATGGAACGTTTAGTAAGACAAGAGTAGTACTAGACCTGTCGCCAATCAACAAACTAATTCCGCAACATAGTTTTCCCCTGCCAAAGATAAGCGAGATACTACGCAAAATGGAAGGTGCGACTATCTTTTCCAAGATAGACTTAAAAGCTGCATTCCATCAATTTCAAATATATGAGCCGCATAGGAAATACTTCTTCTTTACTTGGCAAAGTAAGAAGTACCAGTTTAAAGGTGCACCTGAAGGCTTACACTTGTTACCTTCTTTCTTCCAACAAGTTATGATGGAACTATTTACGGACCTGTCGGATATATTTAGATGATATAGTTATCTTTACAAAGACAATACATGAACATACTAAACTCGTTAAGGAAGTCTTAAAGCGACTAAACCATGCCAAACTTAAGATTAACGAGGACGAGTGCTCTTTTGCTAAAGATACAATACACTTACTTGGTTACAAGGTATCTGCAGCAGGGGTAGAAATTGATCCTGACAAAAATTAATTTCTGTTGGTTTATCAACACCGATTACTGAAAGAGATGTGAACTCTGTGTGTGGGTTTGTCAACTTCTTCTCGGATTTGGTACCTCGTCTTTCTCATTACCTATATACAATTCTTTAGCCGAGTTATAATAAGAGTCAACGGAATTACCCTACCGTCAAACAAGAGCTCCTTGCTATTGACACTGCGCTAAGACAGTTTAAAGACTACCTTTAAGAAAGTTACTTCACTGTCGCCTGTGATCAAAAGTCTGTAACATATTTAAAGGACACGAACCCTGATTCACAGTTGGTGAGCCGCTGGCATGACATTATTGCTAAGTTCGCTTTTAACATTACACACATACCAGGAATATATAATCATCTTCCTGACATGCTCTCTCGACTTGTCCCTGACTACCAGAAAACAGTTAAAGAGTTATTAGCAACCGATTGAATGCTTAATAAGAAATGGTTTAACCTCGCTCAATCAAGATTGGGTTCATTTACTATTGATATGTTCGCCGCAGAACATAACAAACAGGTTTCTGATTATAGGTCGTTGACTCATCCTAAAGGTGATGCCTTTCAACTTGACTTATCAAAGCATAATGCGTGGGCTAACTCACCTTGGCAACTTATTGCACAGTTGTTAAATTATGTTAATATTACTAAATCTACCATGACGCTGTATTGTCCCTTACGTAGCTCCGACCCATGGATACGTGATTTAATTAATATGATACAAGACGAGCCTATCTATGTCGATCGTGAAACCGACACGTTCTTGTATCCGGGATCCTATTCTATTAAGAAGACGCCTTGGAAACACACCATTGTTTTTCGCATCGGTCTTGCAGGTACCACTAAGTGGAAACCCTCAACCGAGTTCTTAGAAACTAGAGGAGTCTAAGAAGTTTGAACAAAAGCTCAAGACTCGTACAACACATGCACCCAACAAGGGTGCAGTCGAGGTAATGCCACCTAAAAGGTGTGACAGAAGACCAACCGATGCGCCGAGTCATAGTCGATTTGGTTAAACTCCCGCGATCCAAGTACACTGGCGATGTATATAAAGTAATACCGAACAAACGCCCGCAAACAGTGGCAGAGTTATGCTATCACGTCTTTAATGACTTCGGTTTCCCCCGAGTACTATGTTCTGATAACGGTAGTGAGTTTTGTACCGACGTAATGGAGGCACTTATACTCGTATCAGGTATGACCCATAGGCGTGGTGTTCCTTATAAACCTCAAACGCAGGGTGCAAATGAGACACATCATAGAGAACTAAAGAAGCTATTGCGTACCGCATTGAATGACGTTGAGGATATGTGGCCTTATCATTAGAAATGGGTTCAGACTCAAATGAATAACTGCATAAATCCTCAAACTGGAACACTCCCGTTTCACTATTTCCTTGGCCGCTATAGTGAATTACAAGCAACGTTTGACAAAACTGCGCCCGAGAAACATGTTACTCCATGGCTACAAAAGATCTAGCATATGCAAAACGTTGTTTACCCCTGTTGACTCGAGCACAAAAATCGTGTCCTACTTAAAGCGTATGATTGATGGAATAACACTAAGAACATTGTTCAGTTCAAAGTAGGCGATTATGTTAAAATTATAAATCGCAAAGCCAACGTTACAAAACTCTCTTCTAAGACAATTGAATCGTTTGTTATTTCCTACCATGATGAGAAGAGTGATACTTACGAAGTGAATAACATAGATGGTACTAGCGCAACTAATCTAAACACTCGCCGTAATCCTACCTCCGAACTCTCATTCACTCGCTCATTTGATTCTGATGTCCCAGTTATGGAGTCACAAGTCAAAGATATAATAGACAAAACATTAAAAGACGGTTACACTTACTACAAGACACGTTTTATGGATGGGACAGTAGCTTGGCTAACCTCCGATGCGTTTCGTGAATCTCGCGACTTCCTTCGTATTTTTAATAAGAAATGGAACAAGCGCTTACATAAGAACACACGAGATAAACGGAAAGGATTACCTAAAATCTACTGACCACTTCTTCCCATCGATCTTTCCCGAACCATTACAACGGCTATGAGAGCCATACCATATGTACATACATTGTAACATACATACATTGTAGCTTATCTTTTTTGAAAATAATATTATTGTACCTAGCATTAACAATAAAGCTTAGCCTTTGAGTAAATCGATTCATAGATCTCTTTAGGCTATGGGCCCATTTTAGAGAAAACGGGCATTATGCTATCTAATTGTACTCAACTAACCACTAAGGGTGCTACAGTGTCCTGGACAGTCCTTGACAAGGATGGTTTCAATATAGACCTCTAGAAGAGCGACTCGTAGCTCGCCATGTCTTCCCAGTATACTGCTTACCTTAACTAAAATCAGCGGGTTCCTATTGTAAAAGCACATGTTAACGTAAATTATAACCGTATTAACGTTTAAAGGCTATTACGGTTGTAAAACCTGGTATCTGCTGAAGCACAATTGTAGATAATTGTATCTGTATAATAGTCAAACAAAATACTAGGATACAACAAATGGGTTTTCTATTATGATATGTTTTCCATCAAAATACTAGGATACAACAAATGGGTGAGTCTCGGGTGATGTTGACACTTGATGCCACATGTTGTATTACCGGCCCCAGTAAAATACCAAATATAACATTTGGTCTAGTTTTATTAATAGAACTATATTAACCTTCCAAATCTGTTTATATCTGAGTACTTCGGTAGCGAGATGGCTCAACCGAACATAGGTTTCTAAGGACTATTTGCGTTGCTTAGTTTGTCCCCCGTTCAGCCAACCAGATGTGCCAATCTGATGAAGGCTAAGTCGGTAATTCTTGATAAGTGGCATGTTATTGGTTAATGCAATTATTATGGACATCAAGAGTATTTTTCTTTTTCTTTTTTATCTTTTTCTTTTTAAAGATAGTATTTTATGAGTCTCTCGGATTCGCCCCAACGAAACATACCATAGTTTTTAATAGAGCGACAAAGCAACACTAAATAAAATCCCTTCGGCGGAAACAGTACTGAGAGGATTATATGTAGGCAATGTCTCAGCCTCACAATCCCTCAGAGTATTGCTGTTTTCGCGAGGCATACTTAACTTTACTAAAAGACTCATTTCGTTTATTTACTTCGAATTTAATTACACTAAGACTTAACCTAAGCGTTTAATTACTCTAAGGCGTTAATGTCGTCTTGAGAGACCGAAAATCACACATTTTAAATTTAGCAAAGGTATTAACTACTTAGACTACTTAAACGTAAAGGTAGATAATTACCACGAAATCTTTCCTAAGCACAGTCATTCCTTAAGAGAATAATACTGAAGTCATAAGTTAAGATTATGACAAAGAAAGACAATACGCCTGCAATGAACGCAAGGCGGAACATAAAAAGATGGAGAGAGAAGCCACTAGCGCTGCAGCAGCTACTGCTGACGCAGAAGCAACCACCGTTGCTGCCGATGCGTTTGACCGCACCGTAGCCGAAGCACTTGTGTTTGACAATAATAGTCAGGACAATGCTTCGAATAAGGACGTAGCCACTCCGATTAAGAAGACTACTCCTGCAGATAGAGCCCGAGGGCTAACTATTGCCTCAACTTCGAAGCTTGAATTTACGAAGCCAAGAAGTGAGACAAGGGACACGTCTCAAGACGCCCCAACCAATTCTTCTGACGAAACTCAGAAAGAAAAGTCCATAATTATAGGGGACAAAGACGAATCTGAAATTGTACCTATAACGGAACCAGAAGAGGAGGCAAGCTCAAGTGGCAAACCCGAATCTACGACCGAGACCACTGAGCCAACACGCATAAGTAAGTTAACTACTGAAAACACTGATCTTAAGAATCAGTTAGTCGCCCTTATGAACGGCATGACTGTTGAACAAGTAGATCGAACGTATGGATCAGGAAAACACGCACAGCACTTACGCGAGCATGTTTCTCCGGGCACTACTGAAGCCCTAAAGAAGTGGACAGAACGTCGACTCGCAATTACGCCCGAAAAGTGTAAGGACCTGAGCGCTACACCTGTGGCAGTTGAACCAGATGTGTTCAACGTATCTATACCTTACGATGTACTACCACCAGAACTCCAGGCTAATTATTTGCCTGTTCTAACGCCCGGGCATGAGTCGCCCGTCCTTGATGGTATTATAGACCCAGAGGCAGGAAAAAATACTCCGCCACCTTACCCAACTGGGATCACAATCGTCGGAAACCAGTTAAGACTGGGTATGTCATCCAGACGCATGAATCACCCAAAATTATAATACCAACAACTATCCAAGGAACAGAGCACCGAAAGGCCTCGACCAGGGACTTTATAAGGGGTAATAAACACTCCCATAAACGTGTTAACGATGTCGAATTTAATCGCTTCGATCGCACCGCATTACACCAACCCGCAGAGGATTTCCACTCTGACGAGGTGACCGAAACTAATAAATCGGTCGACGATTACACCATTAAGATGGAAATCGCCCATGACGAGCACCATGCTGAAGACGTGTCATATTTTGCTAATATGATCGCGATCAAGCAGAAGCGCATCGATCAGCTACTTCAGGCCCAGCGTGGGCAAGACCACCGGGATAACCAGAAGTACAAGGGACAGATCAGTCGACTTAAGTCGAACTGGGATGCCAACAGCAAGCAGGTTGAGTTTATAAACAACCATGACCTCGACACGCTAACCTGTACGCTTAATGCGTTTATGGTCATGCTGGAGACGAATGGTATCACTCCCCTGCAATGGATTTCTGCTTTAATGCAATCGTTTGACCCTACAGGAACAAGTTACTTGATCCTGCAGCGACACCAGCATGAGCTAGACACTTGTCGTGACTAGCCAGCTGTGTGTTGGTTGGTTACGTCCTTATTAAGCAAAGACATGCGCAGTCCAGGACTGAGTTCAATCTTAACTGAACCAGTTGAGAATACTTCTATTCAGAGTTACATTCTGAAACTTGATGCTGACCTTAAGCGTCCAGATATAACAAAGAACAAAGCACAGCGATGGTACGAGTTCCTGGTTATGCATGTTTTCTGTAAGAACACAGGGAACAACGACCGTGAAAGTCTGTACACCAAGTTGCGACGTAAATACGCAACTGAGGCTCGAGACAAGGGACATGAAACAAAGTTTCATCTATCCCGACTTACGTGGGAAAAGTTTTATGATACTGTGTATGCACTCTTTTCCCCGTACACCGAGCAACCTCGAATGGAAAGGCGGGAAATAAGAAACCGCGCGAGCTCCCTGATCAAGGATACCTCTCACGCCAGAAGTCAGATGATAAACCTCATCAGACGCGTCCTAACCAGACACGTGCTCGCGACTCCACTCAATCAACGCGACCCAATAAACGGGCACGCGCGGAGACAAAGCACAAGAAACCCACATTTAAGGAGATTAAGAAATGTGCCGACGCACAGTGTGGATATGACATGTACCAATTGACCCCTAACGGTTATTGGAATGGCAGATATGCACCCACCTGTACACACTTTCTTACTAAGTGTGACAAGTGTGAGAAGACCAATGGCTATCACGCCAAGTCTTGCGACAAAAGGCCCGACATTAAGTTGGAGTGAAAGTACTACCAGGTACAATCGTTACAAAGGAAATACAACGACTCCTTAGATGAGCATGTAATAATCCCTGTATATTGCAACGAAAATAAAGTCCTTGCATTGATTGATCCCGGTTTAGAAATTTCATGTATATCCGACCGCTTTGCATTACTGAAAGACATTGAAAGGCGAACTCAAACCACTCACCTAATTTTAGCAGATGATAAAACTTCTAAGTGTGATACCATGGCCACAGATGTTAAAATCTCCCTGGCCGATGATAGAAATATCACAACTCAAGCTGTGATCGTTAAGATGTCACAGAAGTACGACATTATAGTAGGAATGAGCGATTTGCTCACTTTAGGGATAACCGTAACAGGCTTACCCAACAACATAGATCCATTAAAGGATCAGTCAGACGATAATTGTCTAAAACCATATACACCACCATCGGACACAGTCACGGAATCAATTCCTGGCTTTGCCGATAAGATGATGGATCTTATATTAGTAAATAAGAAGATAAAAATAACCGACTGGGCGAAATTCCGCTTCAACGACGGATACATCAGCCTTGATTTAACCAAGGTAGACTTTACTAAGCTCAAATGTCCTTCAAGAAGCTATGTTTCTTGGAGACACGAAGCTGTAGTTAAAGAACAAGTCGAGAAATGGTTAACCGATGGAATAATCGAAATCAACTACCAACAAACGCCAGTTAACTTAGCATTATTGGCAGTTGATCAACACAACTCTGACGGGACATTTAAGAAAGTCAGAGTATGTCTAGATATGAGTCCAATAAATAAGTTATTGCCGACTCATAGTTTCCATCTCCCTCATATAACCGAGTTACTGAGACGAATGGAAGGTGCTACTGTGTTTACATCCATATATGAACCCCATCGTAAGTACTTTGGTTTTACCTGGAAAGGTAAGCAATACAGGTTTA
>NW_014040451.1:51674-70423 GCF_001186125.1 Sphaeroforma arctica JP610 | reverse complement strand
GTTTGCAGACATACCTAACGTGCAAGTCTATATAGATGACATAGTCATCTTTTATAAAACTAAGGGCGAACATGCCATATTAGTCAGGCGAGTCCTTAAAAGACTCAACGAATAAAACTTCAAGATCAACGAGAAGAAATGTCACTTCGCCATGAGCGAAATACAGTTTTTAGGCTATCGTATATCTGGGGAAGGTATTAAAATCGACCCCGGTAAGATAGAACACCTGTTAGAATGGCGAACACCAACTACAGGAAGAGATGTGAACAGCATGTGTGGGTTTGTAAACTTTTTTTCAGATGGAGTACCACACTTGGCTGATTATCTTAAACCCTTTGGACACTTAAAATGTCATAAAGGCAAACTAGGGGACTTGTGGACTGAAGAGTGCGATGACACATTTAAAGCGCTCAAGCACGCAGTCCAACAAGCCCCTGTTGTACAAGGACCAGTCAAATAGCAACGGACGCATCAGACTTAGCACTCGAACGTGTACTATACCAGATTATAGATAATTAACCTAGGTATATACAATTCTTTAGCCGAGCAATGAATGCATCACAATTGAATTATCCAACTGTGAAGCAAGAGCTACTAGCCATAGTAGCAGCTCTAACACACTTCCTCGATTACTTATACGGAACAGCTTTTACGCTGATGTGTGATTAGAAGTCCCTTCAATATATGAAGGAGATGAAGCCAGGCTCTCAAATACTGAGCCGATGGCATAATACGGTATCAAAGTTTCATTTCGATATCAAAAATCTACCAGGGATACATAACCATGTACCAGATATGTTATCACGCTTCATACCGGACTTTAATAAATCCGTACGTGAGTTACTAGCCGCTGATTAGAAATGTAACCCCAGGTGGTTTGAACTGGCTCAAAGGATATTTGGGCCACATACAGTTGACATGTTTACTGCACATCATAATGCACAACTTAAGAATTACAGGACTTTAAATCATCCTTTAGGAGATGCCTTTCAACTAGACCTCTCCAAACATAATGCGTGGGCTAATCCACCGTGGCATTTAATTGCCCAATTACTAAATTATGTTCATATACACAAAGCTACCATCACGTTGTGTTGCCCATTACGGAGTAGGTTGAATGGGAGGTTAAAAACTAGAAAAAATTTAAACCAATTCAGGGAGACTGCGGATTTATTAAGAAAAAGAAAACTCTAAAGATCCATGGCTCAATAAATTAATAAGCATGATACAATGCGAGCCAATATATTTAGATAGGGAAGTAGATACTTTCCTATATCAGGGTACCCGACCCGTCCAGAAGACGCCCTGGAGACATACTATAATATGTCGTGTAGGTCCCATTGGAACAACTAAATGGACCCCTTCTGAGACCTTCCTTAACAAGGTCAAAGAATCGGAGATTCCACTCGCCAATATATTGAACGTTAAGCAGTTCAAAGGCAACACAGCACTTGAAGTCTGTACACAAGAAATACAATCTACTAATGACACTACAGTTAAGAAGTGTCAGTCTCTAGCTAGGACTCTGTTTATTAACATAAAGTCTAAGCCCGAAGTCTTTCAAACCCTATTTTTAAAGGGATTAATGAAAGATAATCCCGAAGCATATACACTTATAATGCGACTATTAAATAAGTCAGGTGTATCTAACGCACATGAGCGCACTTATGACACTCATGCGAAAGCAGGACAGGAGTCTGGAAACACCACAGACTTAGAGACCACGCAAGTGGATTCTCAACACCCTACCTTTATTCTGGAGGAGCAGAATGATAAAAACATTCTTGATTGGCTGACGCAAAACCATAAGCTGAAGCACCAGAACGTAGTAGACGCACTTATAGATGCTAAGCGAAAAGGGATCGCGCACCCTAAGCTGGCAACTTTAGTTGACAGAGTATATCAGTCATGTACAGACTGTGATCTCAATCAGATCAAGCGCTATGGGCTCGCACCGCTTAAGAGTGTGACTGAAGATGTTCCATGGCGCAGGGTCATCATTGATCTGGTTGACCTGCCCACGTCCGAGCACACAGGCGACCGTTACGTATGCCACTTCTTTGATGTGGCGTCACGGTTTAACTTGCTCTATCCATTAAAGGATATGAATACGCAGACCGTGGCAGAATTATGTTGCCAAGTCTTTGCTGACCACGGGTGGCCGGGTATAATGTGCACTGATAACGGTAGCGAGTTCTGCGATGACGTAATGGAAACGTTAGTACTCGTGTCAGGCATAAGCCATAAAAGGGGTGTACCATATAAACCACAAACACAATGCGCTAATGAAACGCGCCACAGAAGACTTAATTTCGTCTTACGTACTGCATTAACGGATGATGCAGATGATTGGCCGTACCACCTTAAGTGGGTACAGACACAGATGAACGAGTGTGCTGATCCGGCTACAGGTACAACACCCGCTCACTATTTTCGTGGCACATATAGTGAGTTACAAATACCCTTTAACAAGGACGAACCTGATCGCCATGAGTTACCATGGTTAGAGAAGGTACAACGAATACACAACGATGTATATCCTTGCTTGCGAGAGACACCTAATGTGGCCTTATTAAAAAGGCAAAATAAATGGAATGCTACCAAAACGATATCAGAGTATCAGGTTGGAGACAGAGTTAACATCCGTCAACGTAATTACGATGCTACTGTACTAACATCGAAATGGATAGGACCATATATAATCTCTGTAGGAGACACTAAAAGTATGTGCTTTAAATATAGGCACTAGTCGAATTCCGACTACTGAGATTGTTCTCGCAAGAAGACATGATTATACTGCACCTCTTGACCGCTCCGAATTCAAAGATATTATATGGAGAACGGATAAAGGAGGATATATATACTATCGTACACGCTTTATAGACGGTACAATCACTGAGTTAACTTCAGATGCTTTTGACAATCAGGACCATTTAAAGGCCTTCATCAGAAAATGGCGTAAACGCCTACATAAGTCACGGGCTGAAAAAGATAGCATGTTTCCATCGTCTGAAGGCACGGAAGTTAAAACTTACCCGCCAACAGCATTTATCCCGAGCTTTACTGCTCATCCTTCATATATTCCAAAAACATTGAAGCGTAAGGAATGTCCAGTAGACCACCACGGACCTACTGGAACTAAACCCAAAACTCACAGGGTATCCCAGAACGCTTAACTTCTCCGCCTGAGAAACATTAACTATACGTTATGCTACTTAATGTTTTCAACCCGTTTTCCTTTCTCGCTTTTTGACTCATAATCAGCTTGAGTGAGCAACTTGCTTCTCCTGGGTCTCAAAGCTGGGTGGGGGCTGTGTAAAAGCCGGGCCTCTACATTAAAATCTTGTAATATAAACGTACTCTTAATAGTACGTAAAACGTACTCTTAAAAGTACGTAAACTCTTAAATGGTCTTCAACGGTTTTTATTAATTAAATACCTTTTCCCTTTTACATATCATATATTTGGACAAGGCCATTAAAAGGCCCCAGTAAAATACCAAATATAATATTTGGTCTAGTTCTATTAATATAACTATATTATCCTTCCAAACCTATTTATATCTGAATACTTCGGTAGCGAGATGGCTCAACCGAACATAGGTTTCTAACGACTATTAGCGTTGCTTAGTTTATCCCCCGTTCAGCCAACCAGATGTGCCAATCTGATGAAGGCTAAGTCGGTAATTCTTGATAAGTGGCAAGTTATTTAGTATTGCAATAACTATGGACATCAAGAGTCTTTCTTTTCTTTTTTTTCTAAAGATAGGATTTTATGAGTCTCTCGGATTCGCCCCAACGATATATACCATAGTTTCTATTAGAGCGACAACGAAACACTGAATAAAATCCTTTCGGCGAAAACAGTACTGAGAGGACTATATATAGGCAATGTCTCAGCCTCACAATCCCTCAGAGTATTGCTGTTTTCACGAGGCATACCTAACTTTACTAAAAGACTCATTTCGTTTATTTACTTCGAAATTATTTATACTTAGACTTAACCTAAGCGTTTAATTACTCTAAGGTGTTAATATCGCCTTGAGAGACCGAATATTACATGGATTGAAGGAGACAAACACGGCAGTTGACGAGATTTCGGAGAGTGACAAGAAGATTGCTGATTTCACTGCTCGAATGCTAAATGCAGAAGAAGAGGTGACGCTAGCAATAGATCAAGGGAAGATAGAGTAAGCCAGCTTGAGAATGACATTGGCGAGGCACTTTCAATTCAAGATCGATACGGAGCTACGCATCATACACGCTGAAAAGTCAGTGGACAGTAAGAAGTTCGTCAAGGACATAGGTAAGTTACCCACTACGTATCGTCCAGATCGGAAAGACCGTAAGAACTAAATCGATACGAGTAACTTAGCGTTATTGTCACGATCTTTGAAAGAGTTTGGTCAAATCATGCTTACTGCAAATTTACGTAAGAACCTATGGTTTGAGGCTGCGCAACAGAGTTTTAAGCCGTCATCTTATAAGTATAATAAGTTGGAGAAGGTTAAGGCTGCTATAACAAAGCTGAAGACGTGGAATGAACAGAGCGAGATGATAGTCCATCTGTTCTCAACCGATCCTAGACCGGAACTATTGGTATCGATAATGGTACCACCGGACGAAGGAACACCAGTGTCACATTACCTCCTGAAACTGGACACTCACATACAACGTGCTCAGACGCAAGAAATGTCGCCAGACAAGCTGAGTATGTGCGTCCTGTGGGTACAAACCATTTTCTGCTCAGCTCTTCACCGAAAAGATCAATAGGTGTTGTACGCAGATATGCGTCAATCGTTTCCAGACAAGGTACGTGAGATTTCGATTGAAGGGCCAACTTACGGCATCATGAAACTCGCCGACTTGTCTTGGACTGAATTTTACTCGAGAGCAGACTAGACGTTTTCGAAACGGCCGAGTTCTGTGGTGAAATTCACACCGTCTACTAAGAAGACGGTGCCCAACGCGAATGGAGGACCAGGTAACGGCCGAGACTCTCATACGGGTGTGGAAAACAACAAAGGGAACAAAGGGTGTGACAGAGGAGTCCAGAAGAACAAGCAAGTGCAAGGTGCTGATGGTCAAAGAACAATGTCAACACTTGAGGGGCTTTGGGCAATAAGTCTAATCAGGCAGCCGATCCTCCTAAACCGAAGTACAAGGAGACCAAGGACTGTGCTGAGACAGATTGCAGCTGGCGCATGACCCAACATGAGCCGAATGGAAGGCAGTTGTCTGTAACACTTCGCCAGACTATGATTTAATAATGGGAATGGGATATTTATTGTTGCTAGGTATAACGATTACCGGTTTGCCGACAAACATCTACCCCCAGAAGAATCAGTCAGACGAGAATCTGCTGAAGCCTGTATACAAGCCTTCTAAGACTGTGAAAGAATTAATACCCCAATTCACAGAGAAGCTAAAGGATCTTATTTTTGAGAACAACAAGTTAAAGATCACCGACGGGGCTCAGTTTAGATTCAACAACGAATCGTGAGCTCAGACTTGACAAAAGTAGACTTTTCGAAGTTGAAATGTCCAACGCGGAACTACGTAGCGTGGCGTCACGAACAAGTAGTATGAGAACAAGTTAAAGCATGGTTAGAAGACGGGGTAATTGCAGTCAACTATGAACCTACCCCTGTCAACTTAGCGCTCTTGGCTGTAGACCAGTTCAACTCCGACGGTACGTTAAAGAAGGTTCGCGTGTGTTTGGATATGAGTCCTACAAACTCTCTTATACTCTCACACAACTTTCATTTACCAAGAATCAACGGAATGCTGAGAAAAATGGAAGGTGCAAGATATTTTCGACCATCGATTTGAAGCAAGGCTACCATCAAATGAAGATATACAAGCCACACCGGAAGTATTTCACCTTCACTTGGGATGGACAGCAGTATTCGTTTAAAGGAGCCCCTTTTGGTTTACATATGTTACCAGCCCTCTTTCATCAAATCATGCAAGACCTGTTTAGAGACATGGATAATGTACAAGTGTATATAGACGACATTGTCGTGTTTACTAAAACTAAAGAGGAGCATGACAGGGTTGTGCGGGAAGTACTGGTGAGGCTCAACGAACACAGGTTTAAGATCAACAGCAAGAAATGTCATTTCGGTGTGAACAAAATACAACTGTTGGGTTATCGATTATCTGGGGAAGGTATTATGATCGACCCTGGAAAGGTAGAATACTTACTGGATTGGAGAACCCCCACTACAGGCAAGGACGTTAACAGCATGTGCGAATTCGTCAACTTCCTGTCAGATGAAGTTCCCACCTGGCGAGCTACCTGAAGTCTTTCGGACATTGACGATGCTATAAGGGCAAATTAGGAACGTTATAGACCAAAGAATGTGATGATGCCTTTAAGCAGCTCAAAACAGTAGTTCAACAAGCTCCAATAGTCCAGCCACCAAAAGATGGAGTGCCCTTCATGGTGGCTACAGACGCATCCGACATGGCGCTAGGAGGCGTTCTGTATTAAACCAAGATACGTGCAGTTCTTTAGCAGGGCTATGAACTCGTCACAAATCAATTATCCGACGGTGCAACAGGAGCTGCTAGCTGTTGTAACTGCACTCACTCATTTTAAGGACTACGTTTACGGTACACATTTTAATGTACTGTGCGATCAGAAATCGTTGCAACACTTAAAAGACATGAAACCCAATGCACAATTGGTCAGTCGATGGCACGATACGATCGCAAAGTTTTCTTTCAGCATAACACATATATCGGGCATACACAATCACTTACCGGATATGCTGTTGTGCTTTGTACAGGACTTCGACAAGATGGTCCGTGGATTGTTAGCTACGGATTGGATTGGATGGCGAATCCTAGGTGGTTTAAAATTGCAGACAATATACATGGACCACATACCATCGACATGTTTGCAGCACATCATACCGCGATACCGGACTCTGGAACATCCAGACGGTGATGGGTTTCAAATCGACTTATCCGATGAGAACGCATGGGCGAATCCACCGTGGTTGCTGATACCACAATTGCTGAAATATGTTCATATACAAGATGCTACCATCACGTTGTGTTACCCGTTAAGACATTCAGATAAATGGCTACCACATTTGATATCGATGATACAATGTGAGCCCATATATGTGGATAGAGCGGTAGATACTTTCATCTATCAGGGTACCCGTGCAGTCCAGAAGACTCTTTGGCGACATACAATAATATGTCGAATAGGTCCAGTTGAAACCACCAAATGAACACCATCCGAGACGGCCCCTGAAATAGTGAGCGGGTGTTGTACCAGTGACTGAATCCGGTGTCTCGTTCATTTGTGTCTGTACCCAGTTAATTGAGAGTGGCCGATAAGAAGAGCGGAACTCATGAAGTTAACAATGTTGTCGGTTCAAGTACTCTTAATATCGGTTCACATCAAATTCCAACGACAGAAATCATCCTTCGTCGCACACGTGAAGCTACTACACTTCTTATGTTTTACAAGTTTAAAAAAATGCTGTGGAAGTACATACATGAGAGTATCACTTACTACACAACGGAGTTTGCAGATGGCGCAAAATACGATCTACCTCCATCGGCATTCGATAATCCAGATGTATTGAAGGCTTTTAATAAGAAGTTTCGTAAGCGTCTACATAAGAACAAGGCAGACGCAGACGCGATCTTACCTAAAAACAAACGACCTGATGTAATCAAGGTCTATCCGCAGACATTATTCATTTCTATTTTCGAAGACCATGGAATGTATGTACCTCCTAAAGGCACTAAGAAACGCCCCATCCACCATCGGGGACCTCAAGGACCTAAACCCAAACGTAATAGAGTAACCGAGTAACTTATAAAGTCTAAGTATACTTTGTCTAAGAGAATATAATATAAGCATTGAGGCCATTATATGATCGAAACCCGTTTCTTCTATTCGCTTGTACAATTCATGTGAGCTTTTTGAGTCTATGTGCTTCAAATCACATATAACGGGTCCCTATAGTAGAAGCACATGTTAACGTAAATTATAACCGTATTAACGGTTAAATGCTATTATGGTTATAAAACTGGTATACGTTGAAACGCAATTGTAGATATTTGTATCTGTATAGTTGTCAAATAATCTAATTATAGATGTATTGAATTGGCAGAAAACAAACAAACAAACAAACAATTTATTTTGAGATATTTGGAAATACAATTGTATACGACAGAGGCCGGAGACTCTGTTGATATTGATATGATGGTTTTTCTATTATGATATGTTTTCCATCAAAATATTGGGATACAACAAATGGGTGAGTCTCAGGTGATATTGACACTTGATGACACATGTTGTATTACCGAATACTCTCAGCGCGAGATAGCCCACTGTGAAATGGGGCATAAAAATGATCCCTCCTGGCCAGCCAACTAGATGTGCCCGTCTATGCCTTCAATGGGATGGAGAGCTAGGTACCATGTGATGGGGTATAGGTACAGACATTTAACTGTACCATCATGGTGTTTTTGATTTCTTTTAAGTTGGACTTAGAGTTATTTTAATTGTAATTGCGATTGAGAGATTGTTTCGAGGCATGAAATGATATAAAACGAAATATCATACATCCAATGAAATGAAATCTGATCTTAGTTACTGACACCAAATAAACCTAGACCGAAGTATTGAGTGAATAGAGCGGAGCCATAAAGACAATAGTCACAGTCTTAAATCCCCTAATCTTTAGCTCATCTATAACTTATTGACATCGATAGTCAGCCTGGTTAGCCTGACTTTTATACTTACCTCTGTTCTTAAATTTGATCAAAAATTTCCAAAGGACCCCTGAAATCCACCGCAAACTTACGCCCATATCTTAGCTACACGTACTAACGATCGTAGCGACTACAAGGAATATATGGTGGAACTACAAACATACATCGAACGTGTCATCGCTAACGGCACTTGCCACAAGGCCCGAACATCCGTCCTCAGTTCAATGCATCCTAAACTCCGTGTAAGCATGGCCCTGTCTCACCAAACGTGAACATCCTCGGAGCCTCTACAATGTCCTTCAATCCAAGTTTGAGCATCAATTACAACCCATCCACTGCACTGTCGACACTGCTTACCTTGCGGTTCTCACTCGTGGTCCTACCGAATCTCTTCGCCACGAGGGCAACCAGATGTGAATATGCCTGCGAAACTGGTTTTGAACAAGGTATTACACTTAGTCCAGCCGTACAACAAAATCTATTTATCAACCAGCTTGGCCAGGCAGACCGCAATCAGATCAACAATGTTTATCTCCAAACCCACGAAACTCGTAACAACCTTGACATCGACATCCTATATGTATACTTGGAGAAAGGGCATTATACTGCTCGCTCTTCTATCCCTTAAGCAATTCCACAGTAAATGCACTCAATGCAACCTCTACTGACTCCTCCATTGCTGACCTTGTACGCATGATTGGGGAACTTAAGACTCAACGCAACCGCACTTCGAATGGCAATAAATACTACCTGTGCTGTAACGACAAGCACACTTCTTTATATTGTCCCAAGAATTGTGGTCGCTGCGGTCTCAACATGCAACACTTACGTTGAAAAGGCAACTTGATAAAACTATCGACCCACGCTCCCAAGATTATCCCGACTCTACGAAAGCAGCTTTAATCCACTATCTTCATATCAAGCGGGCGGCCCACTGCACACGTGAACGAGCGCCCAAAATTCTTGCCCGTAGCATGGATGCTCTACTGAACCCCCTTGTCAACTCCACTTGCAGCTTATCTCTTTTGAAATAAATAAAATTATCCCTATATTGTGATACAAATCACAGTTTGCAGAATATCCTTACAATCAGATAATATTGACATATACTCTTAATTTATAGATGGAGGTGCTACAGTTAATTTCATGAACTCTAAAGCAAGAAATGTAGACATAACATCTGGCAATTTCCCTCTTAAACTTGCTGACGGAAATGTTAAATATGTCACGGAGCGTGGTCAACTCCCCGGTCTCGGCCTAACATACCTTAATCCAGACTTAACCTAAGCTATTATCGCTCAAAACAGCCTACAAGACTCGGGGTTTGAACTCATATTCTCGAAACACAAACGTAAATGCCTACTCCAACTTGATAAGGACAAACTCACCATCCCACGCAAAAGGGCGGCTACTATGTTCCCTACAACGCACTTCGGCTTCTACTCACACCGCCCGTGGACACCATACTCAGTCTATTTGAAGGTCATGCAATCAAAACTACCATGACTTACTATGCATACCACCGTGCCACCGGTCATCGACAACGATCTACTACTCTTTGCATGGCGAAAAAGAATATCATAAAACTTACCCACCCACCTCCACAGTATATCAACACGAAATCCTGGATGTTTGACCCTGCACTAGTTAAAACGGCCTGTGAATTCTTATGCGTTCATCTTACGATAGACATCGTGCCAAGCAATGCTCAGTTTCCCTATTTTGCTAGCCCTGAAGGTGGTGGCGTATTCAAATGATGGACTGAGGTGTATCTCACCAAGGAGCTAGCATATGCCTGTTCCCCATGGTCTTTGATCGAGGATATTATCAATAAAAACGCACGCTGCGGATCCCGGATTGTGATGGCTGTTCCCGTTCGCTTTCAAGCCACCTGGTGGAATGCCCTTATGGCTCACATTCAAGGCCAGCCAGTCATCGTCTAAAATACTACTACTACCTTCCAACGACACGGCACTACCACAGTTGGTAAACTCACTTGGGTATTTATCATTGTTGTCCTCCTCGGCAGCATCGATACACACTCTACTCCTGGTCCAGACTTCCAGGCTGCCATTGACTTCGTGAAACTTCACCCAGAGTTCTCGAAGCACTGCCACACGTGTCTCGAAGGCAACATACAAGCTGGCCCGGTTTCCCACGCCTACTATCACGGTTTCCCACGCCTACTATCACGGTCTACGGCCTTAGTGAGCGATGGCACGTGAATACACAGAGCTCCATCGAGCCCGACAGATATGGAAGCGAATACACACTCAGTATATTCGATGCTGGACCCGATATAGTCTTCATTCTCTACTCCCAGACCACCAAAATATTGCCCAACATGTCAAACGCCTTCACATCTCGATTGCTCGTAATTGAAAACCGGATATACTTGTGGCTGACGGCGCTAAGGAATTCCACAGCACTGCTATGACGGACCTCGTCCTCGACCATAAGATGCAACTTCTGCAGCTCCCTCCTTACCCTCCCCACACCCCCAACGCAATGCCAAGGTAGAGCGTCCTCATGATATGCTCAATATATATGTCCGCAAACTCTTGATCGATGCTGGCATGCCTAAACCTGGATGGAGTGATACTTTCCTCTGGGCATGCAACCTCCGCAACAATTGTTTTGTTAAAGGCAATAAATTTCGCACACCCGCCGAGACCTTCCTCCAACGGTATGATTTTCGGGATCTTTGCGCACGTTTTGGTTGCATCGTTCTTTACAAACTCCAGGGCGACAAGGCAAAAGGCCGCCACAAATACCTACCCAAAGCTGGATATGGCGGCCTTCTTGATCGGGCTCCCAACTCTACCCTCGATTATTATAGGATCCAAACCCTTGACATCCAAGCCCAAACTTACACCAAGGACCGTTAAGTTCCTTACCGAATGTAATGCTGGATGGTCCGCCGATTGTAACGTGGCATCTTCATCCGATACTCCCTCTAGCTATGACATCCCGGTTGACTGAATGTCCCTCACATCTGATCCTGACATGACTAGTATCCCATTTGTTCGCCCCCCCCCCCCCCCCTACTTGGCCTGTTCAACTCGCTGCACCAAAATGCCATACAACTGGAGCCTCAGGATGCCACTTTACCACCCACCCCCGGTCGTAGTCCTCAAGCTGATATACATCCTGAGCCTGCTGATGCTCAACTGCCTGCCCCGTTCGACGCCAGTACATCCAATCCAACCCCTCGACCTGCTCTTGCCCCTAACCCTCTCCCGACAGACATGCCTAGACCATCTTCGCATGTCCCCGATGACCGCCCACGTCCACCTCAGTCGGATGAGGTCATATACACTCCTACGCCTTCCTACTCCTCGACACCTCCTCGCAGTCCCGGATGGATCCCTGGCCCTCAATACTTCCAACAATTTCCTATGACCCCCCCCACTTCCCTACACGCGACCCATGCCTATATCCCCTCCCAATATGGCTCAGTATCCTTTGCCACATCCTCAGCACTATACACCAGGGCCTCCTCTCTCTAATCAGTGGACACGTTTTAACCACCACATCCCACGCCTTATTCTACAACCGTATTACCCCCCACCTGTCCCTCCCGGTCAATGGTCTCATCCTCCTGCCCCACACCCGCGCCGACCTCCAAGTCCGTATGCCCCACCGCCGCTCAATCGTGACCCATGGTCACACCCTCTGCTGCCTGCTAATCATCCTCCAGATGTATACGACAGTCTCCCACCCACGCCGACTGCCCCTCCACCCATTGTGAGCCCTTCCGCCAGTTCTAACCACTAGACGCCTGCTCCTGCCTACATCCCTACTCACGATGATTCGCCCCATCAGGCCTCTTATCTTCAACCATCACCCGATTGCTTGACATTGCCTTATACCGATCTCTCCCCACTCTCTCCGGACGTCATGAACCAGGATCTCGACTCAGTCGAACACTCAGTCCGATTGTAGAGTATGGAGAGTAACTGAAAGGTACGAGACAATTGGATACAATAGACCTCTTCTCAAGTACGGTTACCTCAGCTACGAAAAGTCCTTAGTCTGAGAGAACCGAAATGAGTCTTTATTTGTGTTTTCACTAGACTCGTGATTTACTTGAGTGTTTCTCTCTCACGCGAGAGTCCCGGTATATCTTACCAATTCTACCGCTAATACTTCTGATGACTCTAATGTCAGAAATATTCCAATCCTAATTCCAAAACTCAGTATTTGATGATTCTATGTTTGGGATTTGATAATCTGGTCTCTAGATGCTACAGCCCCCCAACTTTATGCTTTTTAGCCTGCGTAGGAGTATAAAGTGACATCTTACAGTACTAGATTATCTAGAGGTTGGTGTTTGTATACAGGAAAAATCTTGTCCTTTAGGGGGCATAAGATGAAAAACCTGCCACCGTTATCTATTACATATTACCGTTAAATTTCTACTATAGCAGGAGTCCTCTACCACGCTCATCGGGGTCAGTCTTGACCGGTGCTCTCGGTTGATCTCAACTTGGCTTAGGAAAATGCATCTCAACGGTGGCTCTACAACCGAGTCTCTGGTCCTTGTCTCTCTGGTGTGGGGGGGGAACATGCTTCTAGGCGCGAAAAGTGGGAGTGTCCTGTGGTATCAGTAAGACTTGCTTAGGTCCCCCGCCTCGTGCGGTGTCTGTGGCTCGCTGATCTTTCATCAGTGCTTGTTGTCGCTGGCTTCTTTGGCCTTGACTGCCTTCTTTTACGTCTCCGGCGTTGACGATATGTTGTAATGACAACAGCATATGCGATGTCTGATTCATGCGTCCAGGTACGCTTCTCATCTGTCCATTGCAGTAGGTACTCCTGGGATCCATCACCTCGGATGGACGGCCTGTCGTCGACTATCAAGGAGAACTGAGTCTCTTTGTTTGGTTGTACGTGATTGTTGGAAGTAAATGCTTCCGGAGCATTGGCCTTTTTTACGAGGCCAAGTAGCTCATCACTGATCGAGTCAGTATATTCGGGGGCTTTAGTCCCAACAAGGGTACAGACAAAATACCCGTTGCCCTCTCTGGATACTATTTAGTATGGTCCGCCATTTGGTGCTGTTAACTTGTTCATTTCACCTTGATAGCGGACCAAGACAAGGTCCCCATCCTGGAAGTTTACATATTTCTGTTGGTATTTTTGATCGTATACTGCTCGCATCTTCTTTTGATATTGTGCAACATTGCTCTCTAGCTGTGGCTTAATGGCGTCTTTTAGATTTTGCAGTCGCTCTGTTGTACTGGGTGCGGTCACTGGCACATTGTAGTCCGTGAGTTGATTCTGTCTGCGACCAACGTACACATTAAAGCGCGGTGACTTGTCTTTTCTGGATGTACGCAGATTGAGGCCCATATATACGAATGGAAGTCGTGACCAGTTACCTGGATTCTGTTCCACGAATTTCCGTAGCAGTGGCATGAGGTCTCTATGTGATCGCTCGTTCGCGCCTAAGACTTTAGGTTGATACGGATGTTCACACATAATTGGTACCAGTGTGTGGGCTATGGTAGCCGCTGATTTGTCCATCATTGGACTCAAAATGACGTACGATGAATATACGTCGAGGTATATTAACACGTATGTGTGTCTTCTATTGGAATCCAATAGTGGCCCTATGGTGTCCAATTGGACTCTGTCGCTTGGATATGCGGCTGTAATTGATTGTAAGGGGTGAAATCCATTTTTGTGTATTTTATTTTTGAGACATGGTATACATCCGTCAATGAATTTGTGTACATGTTGTTGGATATCAGCCCAATCATGTCCATCTGTTTGCAACTTGTGTACTGTTTCCTCAGGAGTGTAATGTCCCAAGTTGTGGTATTGCTCAACGATGTTGACATGTGTCTCATATTCTTTTGCCTGTGGTGCGTATCCAGAATGAACTGGTTCTGACGCTGCAACGTATATAGCAGGTTGTTCCCGCGTTGCGTCAAAGTATGGAGACTTAACTCCTATCATTGCGACTAATGTGACACCCAATGGGGTCTTGCCGTAAGCCTTCTTGCCGCTTTGAGGAACGTATTGTTTGTGTTTTCCACTGGCATCGGGTCTTCTTCTAGCAAAGACAAGAAATTTGGAAACCACGAGGTATTGGAGTAATATAGTACACATATCGTGATGCAGGTTGCCTCTTCAATGACTTTGTCAAGGACATCAGGTACGAGTTCCCATGGTAGATTCGCCCATGCATCAACTTCCTGCGCCCACTTTTGTTGTAGCGCATTCTGTACTTTGGTGTAGTATTTATCTGTGTGCGCATTGTGTGCCGATGCAAACATTAACTACTGTGCACTTTCCAAACCTTTGTTCCGCTTCTTGATAGAATCTGGGATGTAAGATCCAGTCTATAGCCGATATGGTTATGGGCATGTTCGTTTCCAAGGTGGTGTACTCTTGGCTATTATGTGTTGCCTCATTCGCCTGTTGTAATACTTTTGACTCTTTAATTCTAAAGTATCTTCATGGAGACGTGACAACATATCTGCCATCTGGCTGTCCTTGCCTGGGACATGTATGATGGAGAAATGGTGGTGGAACGTTTTTTGCTATCCGCTTGGCCAGCATTGGGTGTAACATCTGTTGACTGTTCATTTGCGTGAGCGCTTTGTGATCTGTCCACAGTGTTATTCCCCCCCCCCTTTGATGTATTCGGAGAAGTGTCCCAGGCTGTATACCAGCGCTAATAGCACTTTGGTATTTGTGCCATAGCGTTGTTGTGCTGGATTCAAGCCTTTTGAGAAGTATATAATGTCTCTTCTAACTCCATCGATGACTTGAAATAAACACCCTCCTATGCCATAGTCACTAGCGTCGTTTATATTTTGAAACGGTACCCCATCAACAGGATATGATAGCGTCGCTGAACAGGCGATGGCTTCTTTGAGTTCTTCTCATTTCTTTATCAGTTCCGGAGTCCATAACATGGATATGTTCTGGTTCATTTTCACTTTCATTATGTTCCGAAAGTGTTTCGCTGTGTGAGCAAAGTTGGGGACATGGTCTCGCATGGAATTTGCTAGTCTCACTGCTTTGTGCAGATCTCTTTTAGTTCTGGCTAGTGGCCAATCCATCATTATTTTCTGTTTTTCAGGGTCTGCTTTGAGTCCTTGTGTGGTGACTTTCACCCCAAGAATGTTGACCACTTTGATCGCAAAGGCACGCTTGTTGTGATTGAGTCGGAAGTTTGCGCTATTCAGTCGCTTGATTACTTCACGAACTGTTTTGCGGCGTTCTTCTGTAAGACTCGCAATGACTATGTCATCTACATACACTTGCACTCCTTTGATATCTACGAGCAGATTCGGCATGACTCTCTGGAATTGTGCTGTGAGTGAGTGTAGCTCAAACGGCGCGGACTAGAATGAGTATTTTGCTCCTCTCCATGAGAATGTGAAGAAGTGTTGGCTTACTTCGTACACTAGGAAATGGTGAAATCCTCCTGTAAGATCTAGCTTTGAAAGGAACTGTGCTCCTTGTAAGTTGTGTAACACTTCCTTTATTTTTGGTAACACAAACTTGTCCTGCTCATATTGATAATTGATCTCACGTAAGTCTAGATATGTTCTGACCTTTTTAAGTAGACCTGTTTGGTCATGTTCACCTGTTGATAACAACGGCAAGTTTACCGTTGTGGGCTTGTCGCATTTGTATATGTGGCCATCTTTAAGCCATCGTTGCACATTCTCGTCCGTTTGCGGAATGTATCTGTGCGGAACAAAGTTGACTTTAGCGTGCCTCATTTGTCTGCCGTTGATTTCATTTGCAGCTACCGTGACTGTGGAGCCTGATAGGTTGCAATGAACATCAGGAGGTATATTCGCATTGATGTCCAGGAGGTCTGTACGTGACTCTCTGAAACCTTCTTGTTCGTGCTCTGGGTCCTCTTCATGTGGTGTGAGGAGTGATTCCCATTTTGCATCTGTTGGTATGAGTGGGTTGATTAACCTGCTATGTATATACCTATGTATGATAAAAATGTCCATACCTAGAAGTATTGGTGTCTTCTTGTCTGGTAAGTACAATTCTTCAAAACACTGAGAGGTCTTTCTCCCTCCATAGTTAATGTCACAAACTTCTGTTGTACAGTACGTTGTATTCTTGCATCTGTTTGTGCTAGTTGTATTTACCCTGGTTGCTCTCTAACAGACAGATATAGTTCTGAAACTACACTTTGGTCCACGCATGAGCGTTATGCACCTGAGTCTACTAGTGCATTGTATGTGTTGCCATTGATTCGCATATCAATGTGTAAGCGTTAAAGGTTGATAATTTATATCATTTGCATTTATTAACAACGTTTCTTCATCTGTAAATACATTGAGTATGTCAGCCAGGTCAATCATATTTGCTTCCGCCCACCAGTGTTTTCAGTGCTCATCACCTTATGTGATGTCTTCCACCTTGCCAGATGTAATGAATAGTCTTGCTATCTGCACATCTTTCTTGGCTCGCTGTTCAGCCTTCTTGGCTTGATTTGCTTTCTTCTCATGACATTCGCTGTACCGATGTGGGGAAGGCATTGCCTGGCCGTAAGGGCATGTACGCTCTTCACGTGCTCCTTTCTTTTTCTATGTCTGCCCCCCCTTGCTTGTTCTGGTTGTGCACACCATTATCTGGTTTATGACGTTTGTTGGCGTTCGTGGAGTTATCCTCCACCTGCGTGTTCGTCTGTGCGTTGTTGCACTTATTTGCAGCTCGCGCCTGATCCCTTAACTTACGCTCAGTTTGTGTCACCGACGCTATTCTTATGTGTGTCTCAGTCATGTGTCACCGACGCTATTCTTATGCGTGTCTCAGTCATGCGTCACCGACGCTATTCTTATGTGTGTCTATGAAACTTGGTATGTTCTATGTCAGACAAGTGTCCTTCGCTTCCATCAGGTTGCTTGTCTCCTTTGATTAGGATGTCCACGACTGATTGTAGTCCATAGTACTTAAGTGCTAGGTACCTTTGTACTTTGAGGATTTGTAAGTGTATGGGTTCCTTGTCTGAGTTGCGATAACGCTCCTGTAAAATCGCCATTGTCTTGTGCACACGCTCTGTGCGCACTTCGACGTTCATCTTTTTATTCTGCATGTCATTTGATAAACTTCTCCAATAGATAGTCTACTGGGTAAGATCTGAGTCGATCAATAATGATTCGATTGAACTGCTCAGGATCAGTGAAGTGCCTAGTCGTTTGTGTCGCATAGTCTCTTATGTTATTGAGTACTGCTTTGGTTTTATCCGTTGCATCAGTGAAATCTAATAGTCTTCTCACTAGTGCTGGATACTGACACAGTGGCATCGACGTAGCTAAGAATAGATCACTACATTGTGTAGTGAACTCTATGACATCCTCGGAATTTTCCAATCTAAAGAAACTATCCTTAGGCATCTTGAGAAATTCTGAAGTCTTGAGTAATTTCTTAAGAGATGGTTCGTTTATTTGGTCGCCTAACCCTGAACGCATGAGCTCTAGCTCACTAATGTACAGTCTGATTTGGATAAGTTTGTCTTCCTCATCATCACCGCAATCGTTGATCGCTTGGTCATATTGCCGTCTAAGCTCCGCATCCACTAGTAGCATACGACGCTCTGGCTGTTGATCATGTATGCCTACCCTTAAATTATGTAGAGTTGGTATGGACACCGGTGCTGTTTGTTCCAATTTGGACACAAATCGACTCACCAGAACATGATTGCTTTGACAGATACTCTTATCTATTTCTAGACGCATTGCTGACGCTGCGATGGATACCCCTGCCGGTGTAGGCTGACCCGAACTACTGCCTGGGCTTCCCTCCCCCATTGGGCTGACTCCCGCGTCACCCGCGCCTTCACTACCTGCTTGTTCTGGTTGCTGTTGGCATTTTCAGATGTCTGCGTTGATGTGTGGGTGTTAGTGGATTATTAATAAAGACAAAGGATATGTCTTGTGCGAAAGCGCGCTCTTCAGCCTCCCCCCCCCCCCCCCGTCTTATATATAATTCATATAAAATAAATAAAATTTGTATTTGTTT
>NW_014040451.1:44958-51217 GCF_001186125.1 Sphaeroforma arctica JP610 | reverse complement strand
CCCCCCCCCCCCCCCCGTCTTTAGTAATAATTCATATAAAATAAATAAAATTTGTATTTGTTTTACTTACTGTTATAGTGTTGTTGCTTTGCTGCACTTCCGCTGGAAGTGTTTACCGTGCTGTATTGCCCGGTAGCTTGTTGCTTTATTCCCTGTATTTATGAGGGATAAAAACGGTGTTTGTTTGTCAAGCTTATTCCGTCATGGGTGACGTCACTTGGGTTTATTCCGGCATGGGTGACGTCACTTGGGCTTATTCCGTCACGTGAGAACTTATTGTCACTAGTGTTATTCCGTCATGTGAGAATTTATTTTCTCATATGTGGTTTCACTGAGATGTTCGGTCCTGGGGACGTCACCGAAGAAGTTCGGTCTTATTGACGTCACCTAGGAAGTTCGGTCTTATTGACGTCACCTAGGAAGTTCGGTCTTATTGACGTCACCTAGGAAGTTCGGTCTTATTGACGTCACCGAGGAAGTTCGGTCTTATTGACGTCACCGAGAAAGTTCGGTCTTTTTGACGTCACCGAGGAAGTTCGGTCTTATTGATGTCAACCAGACAAGTGGTGACATATGTGTGCCAAACTATTGTTTGGGTCCTGTCATTTGATATACTTGTTGTGTATATGTATGTTTGTGATCTTTCTCGTACACTTACGTGTGTATTGCCTGCTCTATTTCTAGCATTTGCCAATCTTGTGTAACTTATAGTGAAGTACTTTGTTTGAACTGCTGTGGATTCAGTGTGATTGTTACAACAAGCTTTCATTATGTTCTGTCACGACTACTTGGTATTCGTGTGCGATTAGTATGAGTTAACTCCTCTTATAATGTGAATCTGTGGTTGAGATTTCACTCTTGTGTGTGAATAGTATGTTTGTTGCTCTGTGTGGGACACATTAGCTGCTCGTACGTTGAATCTGATTGATTTCCGTATTCTACCCTGACCGATATGTCGTTAGGGATTATATACTCCAATGTCTTGCGTTATCATTGTTTGTTTCGTCCTTTGCTTTTGGTTGTGATTTATTTGAGCACTCGAATGGTGTGACGGATTGTATTAGATGCTTATTTCTGAGATCTGATTGATCTGAGAGCGTCTTTCCGTCTTTGTCTACCTTTGATACTTGGTTGTATATTTCAGTGATGGCTCACTTGTCTTTCTATGAATCGTATAGCTCTATGTGCTATGCTAGTAATATTCGTCATGAACTATGTTCTCTGTATGTGCACATAGCCTGCCATTGGTTGAATTGAACGTGCTTTTGCGTGTTGTTCGCTAAATATCAATGTGTATCCCAGTAATTGTGCTAGATGTGTATCACAATAATTGTGCTAGATGTGTAACACCTCAATTGTGCTAGAGTATTCTTGTGTGATTCTCTTTCTGTGCCTGAATAGTGACTCGTGTTCTACTAGTCCTGTAGTATTTGAGATTTTGCTTTGTTTGATTTACCCCTTTCTGTGTGATCTGTGTATCCTTCTTCTATCTGATGGATAGTTGGAGTTTGTTTGGTATCCTTCTGTATAGTGTTCTAAAGTGGTGGAATGTTCTATAGTGGTATCTATAAGATTGTATATATATATATCTATATACGGCTGATGTCTACCAGCCGGATTTATGTGCTGTTTGATTTGCCTTTTTGTGTGTGATTTATTGGATCCCCCCTTGGCTTCCTCACGGTTTTAATAAAGCTTCTTCTATTTGCTTCCACTTCCTCCTATTCTTCGGAATCGGTTGGCTTATGCTTCACTAACTACGATAACTTCTTAACGTGTAGTGTGTCTGGTTGACTTATTTAAGTAATGATATGGTAAAAAATGTAGAGTATGAAGAGTAGCTGAAAGGTACGAGACAATAGGATACAATAGACCTCTTCTCAAGTACGGTTACCTCAGCTACGAAAAGCCCCTAGTCTGAGAGAACCGAAATGAGTCTTTATTTGTGTTTTCACTAGACTCGGGATTTACTTGAGTGTTTCTCTCTCACGCGGGGGTCCCAGTATATTTTACCGGTTCTACCCCTAATGTTTCTGATGACTCTATTATCGGAAATATTCCAATACTAATTCCAAAACTCTGTATTTGATGATTCTGGGTTTGGGATTTGGATTGGTTTTTTGATAATCTGGTCCCTAGATGCTACACGATACATAACCACCCTCCCACTTGACCTCCCCCACGTTCGTGCGATTACCCCCACCACACGTTCTGAGCCGACATTGCCCGAACTAGACTCCATGCATGATCCTACTATCCCGAAATCGATCTCGGCTGCCCAGAAGACTCAACACTGGTCCGAAATGTCCGAAGCCATCGAACCCGAACGCCAAATCGTATCCGTAATGAACTAGCTGATATTGTTCCTCAGTCTTCTGTCCCTTCTACCACAAAGATCATCCACAATATTTTCTTCGCACTAAAACATGACGAACATGGCAACTTGAAGCGCTACAAAGCACGTATGGTCGCCCGGGGCGACGAACATATTGAGGGCGACAGTTATATGGAAACCTGTGCTCCCGCAGCACACTCTATGTCCCTACGCCTCTTCCTGGATACCGCCGCTTTTGAACGTAAGAAAATTTATCATTTCGACGTCCTCTCTGCGTTCCTTTACAGTAAATTAGATGTTCCAGTGTATATATTTCCTCAAAAGGATGGGTAGAACTCGGTCACTATCATGCGGGTACCATCCTCAAGTTGAAACGAGGTCTCTATGGCCTGAAACAGGCCGGCCGGCTTTGGAACCATGATATTGCTGACAAACTACGTGCCCATGGATATGTTCAATCAGTCGCTGACGAAAGCATCTGGCGTCATTCCAGTCGCGACATCATGGTTCTGCTCTACGTGGATGAAATTATACCAGCTGTTAACCCTGGTTCCAACGATGAGACATGGCTCTTCAACAATCTAACTCAACATTATTTATTGACCAACCTCGAACTCGCTAAAAATGTAGTTGGCTTCCGAGTTGTCCAAATGATCCTGGAGAAATTTCAATTCTCCAAGATGCTTACATTTACGTATGATCGCTGCGTTTCACGTCGAAAATGTCCCCCCAAAACACACCCCTGCGTCGAGCACTCATCCGGGCACCTTTGACGGCCCTGCTTTTACCGGCAAATATCACGATTCATAGGTCTTTTTACTATAGCTTTCTAAATTATACCTTAGTATGTAGGTATTTAAAATATTTCTGAAATCCTTTTTTTAAAATCAAACAAGGCTATTTATTTATGAAGATATCATACTCTCAGTCTAGAGTCTCGACTCTCGTAGTCTCGTTGCATGATGATGATGATGCATGTGTTCGCAGTTCGAAAAAATATCGCCAAAAAATAGAGTTCTCGCGCCTCGTCCCTCGTGGGCTGGAGTTTGGACAGCTTGCGGCCTCACGCCTGGCCATAGCCTTCTAAAATGAAACATGGCAGCTGGAGTTTGGAGATCCTGAAGAGAAACCTGGTTTAGACTCGCCCGCCCAACCGGCATAAACATTGATGTTTATTTTCATGTCGTATAAACTTATTCTTAAAAAACCGATTTCGACGCTTATAAATGACCAACGAGCCCCTCAAAATTGCACTTCGACTATGCGCCTATCTTTTTGACCAGTCATAAGCTAGCATAAATAGTGATGATGCAGTTCCAACTTCCAACTGACAGCACATTTGTCATTTTCACACTAACTTTTGCGATTCGCAAACAGTGGCAAACACACAATCACACACACAAACCGTGGCGGACCTGCAGACAATTTTATAGCACTGTATGTCTATAGCTCACAGTTGTTAGTGATGAACAAACAAGAGTGTTTGATTTGTGTTTTGATTAGTCGGTTGTATGTAGAGATATCATAACGCCTAACGGTTGTTGTCATAAAAAAATTTTGGACAAGCGCATCTGTATTGGGACAAATCTGCGGACCTAGAAATAGCACCTCTATGGAAATTTACAGGACCAAATGTGTTTTAAAAATTAAATATTAACGCTTTTATAGCCAAGATATAAAAGTTTTAACGGGAAACGACTTGAGCTACTTTAGGTCTTAGGCCTTAGGGTTCGAATCCTAACAAAGAAAACTTAAGTTTACTTTGACATCCTCCCTGGAATCTATGACAGGTTTCTGCTTTCTACTCACTTGCAGAAGGAAAACTTCGCAAGAGTCAGAAGTTCGGGACTCAGAATCAGGCTGCTCGGGACGACGGGACTAGCCATAGCCGGCCCAATGCCCATTGTCAAAGGCAGTAGGCAGTCATGACTCATGAGCCACATAGTAGTGACGTCGCCATGGGATTTTTATTTATTTATATTAAGCTCGCATAGTACGTGTGTTGAGCCTGCTCACTACTGGCTAAAACTTGAAGTAAAAAACAAATAGGCCTTTTTGGCGCCGCAGGCGCAATTTGGAGCCAAAATGTTGTACAAAACACCGTATATAAATAACACAATTTATTGCCTGTACATTTATATCCTGTCATTTTAATACTGCTGTTGCTACTATGAGCTCTCACGGCGGTTCTCGCCAGAACAGTGGCCGTAAGCAATCCGAGAAGACACCCAAGTCTCAAGAGGACCTGCGTCGCGCACAAGCCAACGCCAAGCGAATGTTCAACATCAGACAACCTGCAGCCGTAGAAACTTACAGTACTACACTCGCAATACAAACGGACACCACACTCATCACTACAACAAACCCTGCAACTTCTCTCAGCAACACTGTCTCTCTACAACTACTAATCCATTTCTTGACAAACGAGTCCGAATCGATATCAATACTGCACACACATCGGACAATACAAATCAACCTCATCAAAGAAATTCAGCTGTCGCGGGTACAAAGACATTCGTAGGCACGATCGATAGAGACGAAATCAGACCAAACATCAATACACCACCTGTCGATACTATACCGAAATATCCTTTGCGACAACACTTCCTCAACAAGCGTTGTAATGGTCTGAAGGCTCAAGTAGAATTAAGATCTGATGATACATAGAACAGAATACGACGGTGCTATCTATGGGAACACCCTCCTATTCCGTCAGCACATATCAAGTATGCGGGAAACATAGATTGTCTCTATTGGAAGAAGGTCTTTTACTGGCAACCCGATATCATCTGGAACATAAGGCTACCATGCACAGGCTGTGATATATCATCATATACTCGCAGACACGAATGGCCAGAATCTGTGTATCACTTAGTCATGAGTGACGACGAAGACTTTGACATCATTCATATGAAGTACGTGTATAATAAGAAAAAGACAACTATAGATGGTAAGAGCTGTGGGGCTACTTTCTATTCTACTGATCCGGCCATTTTAACTCTACTGCCTGAACATATAGCATTATCTTTCCCAGCAATTTTAACCAAGAAAAATGGTATAAGTTCGTCATCATTAGTTGCTAGTCGAAATCTGTGCGAATCTGCTTGCATCATACACGATTCACAGACAATATTACGCACAAAAAAACTGAGGTGGGATATGGAGTTAGTGAGCATTTACTCAGCACTCTGTTAAACCATATGAACTACTGATAAAAGTAACATAATTTGTTTTTAACGTGTACATAATATACCTCATATAAGTGTTCTATTTTAACATTTTTCTACGGCGGTTGGTGTCATTCGATGACACCTAATTGACACTTGTATATTTCTGAACAAAGTCACTAAATGTACATGTATCCATTTTGTCGATGAAAACGTACTGAAATATTGATCAAATATGTACAAATGTACATTTAGCGACATTCCCAATTATTTTTATGTCCATTTAGTGACTTTATCGTGCAAACTTGTTTAAATTTAAATTAAAGAGCCTTCGGCTATATCAATTTTTGACGAATGAATTTGTTAAGGTATGTTCTGTCGTCTTTTATTATTTGTTGTTTGTATATGATACTTCATTCAAGTTTATCTCACTACCTAGTGCGCAACTCACGTGGTCGATGATGCCTTTTTACAGGACCATATGAGAATTGTATTTCCATCTTACTATATAAATCAGCTCTTGCAGAAGTTGGCATACTATCTAATATAATATTTGTAGCGTAGATTTATACAGGGTATCAATCGCCAGGTTCAAATGTCCGTTACTTTGATTCCACGAGATCAAAATTTCGGACACATGTGCTGCTCCCCTTATAGACATAGGCAGTCTGCACAGCATGTAACTCGTTTGATTTGTGTACAACTCATCTGTGTATTTAAAATTACGTATAGAGAATGAAAGGTTGGTATTTATATA
>NW_014040451.1:41381-42859 GCF_001186125.1 Sphaeroforma arctica JP610 | reverse complement strand
TATCGCGCGCGTATGTATATATATATATATATATATATATATATATATATAAATATATATATATATATATATATATATATATATATATATATATATATATATATATATATATAGCCAAATGGATAGCTACTAGCCAAATGGATAGCAAAAACATTACACCACTACTTCTCCATCTTACACGTCCCAGGCAAGCACATCCAGATGGCAGATATGTTGTCGCGTCTACACGAAGATACTATTAATACTAAAACTTCAAAGGTATTAAAAGAAGAGAACGAAACAACACATAACAGCCAAGAATACACATAACCATATCAGCCGTAGACTGGATGTTACCCCCCAGATTCTACTAAGAAGCTGGACGGCGTGTTGGGAAAAACCCAGTAGATCTGTTTGCATCGGCCCACAATGCACACACAGATATATACTACACCAAAGAACACAATGCACTTGAATCCATGGGCGAGCCCACCATGGGAAACCTGATGTCCTTGAAAAAGTCATTGAAGAGGCAACCAGCATCACAATATGTGTACCATACTACCCTAGTGCAACGTGGTTTTAGAAAACACAAACAATACGATGCTCAAAGAAGGCACGAAAGCAGGTGGTAAGAATCCATGGTGTGTCACATTAGTAGCAAAGATAGGAGTGAAGTTTCCATACTTTGACTCAACGCGGGAACAACCTGCCATACATGTTGCTGCGTCACAACCAGTTCACTCTGAAGACGAACCACAAGCAACATAATACGAGACGTGTCAACATTATCGAGCAATACCACAACTTGGTACACTACACATCTGAGGAAAAGGTAAACAAGTTGAAAACAGATGGACATGATTGGCCTGGAACCCAACAGCATGTACACAAGTTCATCGAAGGATGCATACCATGTCTCAAAACAAGATACACAAAAAGGGATTCCATCCCTTACAATCAATCACAGCCGCATTTCCAGGCCACAGAGTCCAAGTGGACACCATTGGGTCACTATTGGATTCCAACAGAACACACAAATGTGTTAGTATGGCTAGATGTACCCTCATCATATGTCATATTACGTCCAATGATGGACAAATCAGCGGCTACTATAACACGCACACTGGTACCAATCATGAGTGAACATGGATTCCCACAAATCATATAGACTAACCAAGGCACTGAATATGCTAGCAACATACTTTCAAAAGTCGTTGAACAAGCGCCAACACAACGCCTAGTCTTTCGGCCGTATCAACCTAAAGTCTTAGGCGAGAACGAGATCACACAGAGACCTCATGCCACTGTTACGGAAATTCATTGAGCAACCCCAGGTAACTGGTGTTCACGACTTCCCTTCGTACAGATGGGCCACAACCTGTGTACATCAAGAAGGCACAAGTCACCACGATTTAATGTGTATTTTGGTCGCAGACAGAATCAACCCACGGACTATAACACGCCAATAAACTAACCCAGTACAACAGTATCTTGGG
>NW_014040451.1:13552-23891 GCF_001186125.1 Sphaeroforma arctica JP610 | reverse complement strand
TGAAGCATCGGATTAAGCTTGAGCTGTGTATTCATATACACCAGGGCCTTGTGGTCCTTAAAGACTGCAAACCGTTGCCCATCCAAATGCTCCCTAAAATGTGTAAACCCATACACCAAAGCTAGTAACTCCTTCATTGGTAGTTCTGTTGCGCATGGTTCAGAGTCTTGCTAAAGAACATTAAATAGTGTTTCTTCACGTCGACCCATTGGAATAACGCTCCCCCCAAACCGTAATCGCTAGCGTCGGTTTCCAAGTTCAATGGTATACCGTCGACCGGAAAATGCAACGCCACTGCATTAACAACTGCATCCTTCATCGCCTGCCACGCCTGTGCATGTCTCTTTTCCCAGCGATCGCCGATCAACCCCTTCGGTTTGAGTTTGCAAAAATCGTGCAAAAAGGTGCATCCGTGTTCGCGAAGTTGGGGAGATGCTCATGATGATAATTCGCCAATCCTAAGGCAGAGGCTATATCTTTGTACCGTAGTGGGGTAGGCCGTCGATAAGCTTAGCCTGCTTCACATGATTAATGTCTATGCCTTGTGCCGACAACTTCTTTTCGAGGATCATCACTTCAGGAATAGCAAAGTGGCACTTGGCGGGGTTAAACTTAAAACTGTGGTGCGTTAAGCGTTGAATCACCTTCTGCACCGTCTGAATGTGTTCGTCATAGTCGTCGCTGGCGATAACTATATCGTCGATATAGTGGTGGACCGGCAAGCCGTCCAATATCGTGCTCAAGGTTCGCTGGAACTGTTGCGTGAGCACATGGAGTCCAAGCGGTGCCGATGTAAACGAATATTGATAACGCTCGTGTGTGCAACTAAACAAGTATTGTGAATCTGGTTGGATCGGTAGCCTATGATATGCCGTCGATATATATAGCGTAGTGTAGTACTTCTTACTCTTGAGGCGAGAGATAAGTTTGTTGACCTTTGGAATCAAGAACCGGTCACCAAGAATAAGAGCGTTGACGGCGCGCATATCTAAACATACGCGCACCTTCTTCACGTTCCCTTCCGCATCGAATGTCGGGACCGCAAGGAGAGGGAGGTTAACGGTCGGTTGTCGGTGTCGTCTGTTTCGTGATCACCAAATCCGCCAACCACTTCTTCACCTGTTCGTCCACGTAGGGTAGCCATCGGTCGGATACAAAGTTACGTGTTGATCTGCGCATGTGCATCGCCTGTTCACGGGTTACCGGGATGGTAACTTCACTCCCGTCCAACCGACATCGCGCGTTGTAAACAATCTTCGCGTTCGCCTCTAAATCCTGTGCCAGCCGTTGGCATGCATCGGCGGGTTCCGTCGTGTTCGGTGCCTGTCGGTGTGGGATAGGTTCGAGGAGCTCACCGAGTTCTGTGGGGTCTTTTGGTGTGAGTGGTGATTGGATACAGCCTATGTATAGACCCAAGCCTTTCAACATATCTTGTCCCACTATGATGTCTATACCTGCCGGTAAATTCATCAATTCCAGTGACCCGTCGATGATCTTGGTCCCATACCGAATGGGTACCACTTCCATCGTCGCCAGTCGAGGAGTTCGAACCGCCTTGTCAGCTAAATAGATGAATGACCCAGGAGGTGCTAAAGTTATTGGGCGGCTGAGGAGGTCTGCGGAGTGAGATACAACTTCTATTTGCTCCCGTGTCTATCAATGCTTTGAACGTACGTCCGTTGACCTGCACTTGAATATAAACTCTGATATCAGAAGACAGCAATGGGTCCTGTATCACCATCACTGCCCTAATAGTATTAGCAAATGTGAAGCTCATATCCGACTCAGACACCCTCACATCTCATGCTCGATCGGTTACGGACTCCCATACACCGTGGTCCTGGTCTGGTTCCGGTGCCGTGTGCCCTAGGTCTTCCGTGAGTATCGTGTTGATGTGTACCTCTGTAGCTGCTGATGCAAAACCGTCGTCGTGTGTAATCGCATTCACTTGTACTTGAGAAGTCGGGCGCGTAGTGATCAAGTCTCTGCTCGGGGTGTGTTGTGCTGCCCCTGTCCTGAGGTTGGAGCTGCGGACGGTCTGTGTGCCGGTTGTGCGTCTCGTGGTGTGCGGTTGTTGTCATACGGCCGCGCCCTACTGTCTGTACCCCCTGTTGGCGACACACGGAAATGATGACATCACGGAATATGACGTGAACCTGGCGGTGCTTGTGCCTGACATCCAGCACACGTTGTAGGTAATGTCGGTTGGGGTCGCTGTGCCCAGTTCTGTGACTGTCGTCGAACCGTCTGCGGATTAGGGCGGCTATTGGTATAGTCACGAGCCCCGTTACTCGGCCTTCGCAATTCTTACGGTTCAAGAGTCGCGCCGTGGTGCGCTGCTGTGCGTCCTGAATGTTGGGAGTCAATAACTGTAGAAGCTCGTGCGTCGTCATTAATTGCCATTTGGGATGCAATTGTAGAGTACGTTCATACGTACGGCCGTTGAGAGCTTCCTCTAATAGTTGAACAATGCAGTGGTTTAATAAATTCTGTTGGAAATCTGCATCCGTCTGGCACCGTTCACGTGCCCTCCTGTGGTTCTCCATGAGCTGTGTCATTTGTTCCATGATAGGGGTGTACATGTTTCGATTGTGACCCTTGGCAAGCTTATGAACCACGGGATCAACAGTGGCTTGCATCTCATGCGAGCAGATCTGTTCGATTTGTAGTTGTGGTGTCCATATCTTTAATCGTTCAGAGTTGTCGCGTATGTAATCCAATGTTGACTTCTCAGCCTTAAAGTAAGATAATACCCTGTAGAACCATGTAAGGTTCCAACTCTCATCTAGCCCTGCGATTTGCGCGTTCTTAAAAGCCTCCAGTAGAGCCCCTCTCGTATCCCGTTCCATGATGTCATGGAGGTGGTATCTATTCGAGGGACAGTCGGACCATGTACGTGGTGATGGTACCGGACGCTTTTCAACTGGACGGGACTCTAGCGTGGCTCGAAGCGTTTCGATCGCTCCCCTAGGAGCTTCATCTCGAGCCGTATTATAATCCTCTATTGCCTGGTACAACTCGTCGCTCAGGTGTAGCATACGTGCATGTAACACCTGCCGACATTTCTCAATACTCGCCGGTGTGGGTGGAGGTGTGGGCGACGCCGTCTCTGTTTGCTTGGGAGTATGTACATGCTCACTGTCGTCGTTGCTGGTCTGCCTATTCTTGAGCGCTTCCTTCCCGGCCAGCACTTGCTCACGTGCAAATTCTTGGAATGACGGAGCTTCCTCCAGAGACGACAAGGTATCTTCCTCCTCAGAGAATTGACCTTCCGACCCAGGTGATTCGTACCCGAGTCCATGGTGCTGTTTTGAACGGCCTTGGATACGAAACGTGGGGTTGTCCTCCTTACCTTGTGCCATATGCCCTCGTTTGTGTGGGCTAGTCGACGCTTCGGTCGCGGACAACAATGTCGTGGGTCGTTCTGAAGATGTACGCAGCTACCTCTGTTCGTACTTCTCTAAGAGCAACGTTGTTGTACCATAAGCTCGGTTAGTTTATGTGTCGAAGACTGGCCCCGCACCGTGCCCTTGTTGTTGGAACGACGGCGGTGACGCCTGCGCTTATTAGGTGGTAGGAGTGGTTGCCCTTTACCGGAAGATGAGGACGAACGGGAAGGCAGCCCATCACTAGCTACATGTTCACCAGAAATGTACTGCTCCCTGTCCGCACGCAGGTCGGGATCTCCCTTGGCCTCGGCGTTAATTACAACGTCTTCCTGCGATAGGCTGATATCACCCCTGGGTGTCTTGGATGCCTGTCTACCGGTAGCCACTGCTTGGTAATGAACATTTCCTGGTGCATCCTGTGGCTCCATCCGCCCTTTCTCAGCTCGTTAGTCGGTATAGTCCGTGACAGACTGGCGGCGCTTAGTTCCTCGACGGTATATGTCGTCTTCCTCCCGACGTTCAGGGGTAAGATGTTGCTGCCGACGGCTTTGACGTCGGTTGGACATACTAATACGTTGTATATATCAGTGGAGGTTTGGAAATGTGTGTCGATGTCCTCGAAATAAATATGGTATAAATACTTCTCCGCCCTAGAGATCGTCTCTCGACACTGTTTGCCCGGAAAAGTTTATCCCGTGCCCTACACTGCGTTCCTTTTTTGAGTGGTAGTTGATTCGTGCCTATGGTGTCGTGTATTCTTCGACGCAACACTCGACGGGGTACACCCTACATTCCTCGTGTGCTACTCCAACCTCCTGGTGGAGTCACACCCTTTTTCAGCGACCTACTTTTGCTCCTTAGAGAGCTCCTATGCTCTCGCCTTACTCCTCTTTTTTCGCCAACCTTACTCTCCCGTGCAACTGCATGTGCCGCTGCGGCTATCGTTATGTATCTGCCTAATGTAGGCCTTACGTGCTCTACGGACCCCTCTATATACTTCTAAATACTGCTTGGTACTTCCCTTCGAGCAGTTCTAACACGACGTCCTGCTTAGACAAGTAAATCTTAGTACCTCTGTGGCTTCTGACTGCTCATTGTGCAATTTCTACCTAGATCTCCCTTATTCTAACGAATATCATTTCTGTCTTCATACCGTAACTTCTAAGGTAGTTCTTTGATATACAGTGATCCTCTAACTGTGCTGTTAGTCCGTAACTTTCCAAGATTCTACTGCTAACCTCTTTGTTCGATGCACCTGGATACCATTTGAATGCGTATATACTCTTATACCCCTTCGATCTCTCAATTTCGTCAGGAAGAATCTTTCTTTAACACGTTAGTGACGCACCCTTCTTATGATATCATAGCATTCAACGATAGTTGTATACGCTGTCTGTTCTTCGTGTTCTTACTTACTTTCTAACCATAGTTTAGTCCCTCTTGGTACATTCGAAATGGGACATTGCTAACTACTTATCTCTTTCCTTTATCTATTCCTAGAGTTAGGTCGTATTTCTTGTAATATTATATCTCCTTGCCCCACTTTACCAAAGGAGCAACAATCCTATTTCTAAACCCGACTCCTTCTATGCACACTACCCCTTAGATCTTACTCGCTGTATATACTGCTTCCATTTCTCTATCGCAATTCCTACTGAGCATCCTCTGACTAAAAATATTTCTAAAACAGGGTTCTAACTCGATATCTACCCTACAATATCACCCTTATTGTTTGTTTCTACAACACATAATCACAAAACTATTCTTCACAATCGTTTCTACTTAACTGATCGTCTGGCTGAACCCTCGGCTTGGCCATTTGGCCCTTCTGGTCCTGCTCATTTCGTTCTTGTACTTCTGATGCCTTCTTCTTTTTCGGTTGCTCCTTAGGTTCGATCTTGGGCTCCTTGGGTTCGGTCGTAGTGTTAATGCCTGCCTCCGTTCTTGAAGTCCAAGTAAAGTTAGGTACCTGTCTAGGAAGTCTAAAGCGTTCGAGCTGTCTAGCCATACTGATTCTATTGAGCCTGAAGCGTCTATTGTTCACCTCAGATTCCCTTTGCTGATCCCACCGGACGTGCTGATCGTTCGGTCTCGGCGTCTCTTCCGCTTCGCTGCCACTATTCGACATCAAGGATGGTATTGTGGCACTAGCATCACTACTTGTGTACCCGCTATCCTCTTCTACCGCGGGTAGATTCTGAAAGATGTCGACATTTCGCTGCGCCATCTTACTTTCCCTATTCCATTCGATGTTTTCTTTCTTTGTTCGTCGTATTCCTATAGAAATTTATATATATATTTCATTTAATTACTATAAAGTAGCTTATTTCTTAATTACTAATAAACTCACAACTTCTTTGGCAAGTCGAAAATGTGGTAAGCGAACGCTTCAATAACTGTATCGCAATGTTCTCCCTCCGTAGAGAGGGAGACGTTGTTCATTTATTAGTAATTGTAAAATTAATGACTCTAATAATGAGTCATAAGTTATGTGCTGTGATAGTCAGCAAAACCCAAGTTTATCAGATTATTCTGATAAACTGTAAAAACTATAATAAAACTAAAATTAACAAATACACCTAAGTATTTGTATTCTGACCACAAAGGTGAAATGAACAAGATGACTGCACCATATGGCGGGACCCTACAAAATAGTATGCATGGAGGGCAATGGGCATTTTGTTTGTATCTTTGATGAGACTAAAGCTCAAGAATATCCTAACTCGTAAAAAAGACCAATGCTCCGGAATCATTTACTTCTAATAATCACATACAACCAACCGAGGAGACACAGTTCTACTCGATAGTCGGCGACAGGCCGTCCATCCGAGGTGATGGATCCCAGGAGGACCTACTACATTGGACAGATGAGAAGCGTACTTGGGACGCATGAATCAGACATCACAGATGCTGATACTCTTACACTATACCGTCAACGCACTCGACGCAAACGAAGGCAATCAAGGCCCAAAAAACCACGGACAACAAGTACTGATGAAAGATTAGCGAGCAACAGAAAGCGCACGAGGCGAGGAACCTAAGCAAGTCTTACTGATACCCCGGGACACTCCCACTTTTCTCGACTTGAGGCATGCTCCGCCCACATACCAGAGGGATAAGGACCAAAAACTCAGCTGTAAAGCCGCCGTTGAGATGCGTTTTCCTAAGTAAAGTTGAGATCAACCGAGAGCACCGGTCAAGACTGACTCCGACGAGCATGGTAGAGAACCCCCGTCATAGTATAAATTTGATTAATAGGTAGTATGTAAAAATAGATAATGTGGACAGGGTTTTCATCTTATGCCCCCTAAGGGACAAGTTTCGTCCTGTACAAAAACACCAACCTCCAAATAATCTAGTACTGTAAGATGCCACTTTCTACTCCTACGCAGGCTAGTAAGCTTAAAGTTTGTGGGTTTTTTAGGGGTTTCAAATAAAGACTCAGTTCGGTTCTCTGAGACTAGGGGCTTTTCCTAGCTGAGATAACCGTACCTTAGAAGAGGTCTATTGTATCCCTTGACTCGTACCTTTCAGCTACTCTCCATACTCTACATACATCACAAACAAACAAACAAAAGGACACACATAGTAAAGCTAACAAATAAGAAACTTCATGCGCACTTCAAATTGATGCCGAATAAAAATGAGGAACAACATCTCAATTTTTTTTTTAGCACAAATAAGAAACAAATCGGAACAATCCATTCCACATGAACAGTACATGTTGAATACCAACGAATCAACAGTTCACAAAGTCAACCTGAGAATAACCTATACGTGATCTAGACGCAGATAAGGACACACGAAACATTGTAGTAAGCACAAAACTTGCACACCCACGGTTACATAAATGAGACCCGTACGATTCCAAACAGAAAGGTCAAATACTCAGAAATCAGAACTTTGCAAAACCATTGAAGTTCTGTACTCAGAGGGAGATAGAACTTCCTAAACATACAGAAGTTTATACGGCTTCTAGATGTTCAGAACTCAAAGACGAAGACAAAAAATAAAAATAAAATCAACAAACCTCAATCCAAGGTTAACACAAGAGAATCAAATTTCACAACAGAAACTTCGTTCACGACAGATAAACCGACATAACCCCCCAAATAAACCCAGATAACACGGAGACCGACAGTTTAAGCTAAACAAGCACAAGGAATCACAGTCAACACAGTCACCAAACACCACGCTGGAGACACACATAAAGGTAATCAATCAAGATTGATTCAACATGTGTATGTAAAATCAGCGGGTTCCTATGTAGAAGCACATGTTAACGTAAAGTATAACCGTATTAACGGTTAAACGCTATTATGGTTATAAAACTGGTATACGTTGAAACGCAATTGTATATATTTGTATCTGTAGAATAATCAAATAATCTAATTATAGATATATTGAATTGGGAGAAAACAAGCAAACAAGTAATCTATTTTGGGATATTTGGAAATATAATTGTATACGACAGAGGCCGGAGACTGTTGATATTGATAAGATGGTTTTTCTATAATGATATATTTTCCATCAGAAAATTGGGATATAACAATTGGATGAGTCTCAGGTGATATTGACACTCGATGACACATGTTGTATTATTGAATACTCTCAGCGCGAGATAGCCCACTGAGAAATGGGGCATGAAAATGATCCCCCCTAGCCAGCTGACTGAGACTGTTGATATTGATAAGATGGTTTTTCTATAATGATATATTTTCCATCGGAAAATTGGGATATAACAATTGGATGAGTCTCAGGTGATATTGACACTCGATGACACATGTTGTATTACCGAATACTCTCAGCGCGAGATAGCCCACTGAGAAATGGGGCATGAAAATGATCCCCCCTAGCCAGCCGACTAGATGTGCCCGTCTATGCCTTCAATGGGATGGAGAGCTATGTACCATGTGATGGGGTACAGGTACAGACATTTCACTGTACCATCATGGTGTTTTTGATCTATTTTTTATTTTCTTGAGTTGGACTTAGAGCTATTTTATTGGTAAATGCGATTGGAAGATTGTTTCGAGGCATGAAATGATATAGAACGAAATATCATACATTCAATGAAATGAAAATCTGATCTTAGTTACTGACATCAAATAATTCTAGACCGAAGTATTGAGTGATTAAAGACAACAGTCTCAGTCTTAAATCCCCAAATCTTTAGCTCATTACCAAGGGCTGAAGCTAAACTTAAAATAACATTGTGCAAATTTACTTTGAAACCGTACTTTCTTTTACGTTAACTTATTGACATCGATAGTCAGCCTGGTTAGTCTGACTTTTACATGTATTTGGGTAGTGTAAACAAATTTATGTTGACGTCAACAAATGAATACTAACAACATAATGAATATTCAACCCACAGAACAGTCAATGACTTCTGCGCCCTACCAAGGGACTCGAGCAGCACGAAGGAGCCTACGCTCACAAGTGAGCTCAACTCGCACACACACGCAAAGAAGGGGCACAATGCCAGATTTCCAAGCATCCTCACGCACCTCAACTCCAATCAATGGAGAGAGAGCGATGCACATGGATGATGACCCCACACTAGCAAGAGCACCAATAGACCCAGCAATGACGATGGCAATGCCTATATTATAGGCATACTAGTGGACAAGATGCACACACAAAAGGCGGATACGTGCACTCCACAAAATCTGTAATGCAGCTCACAATCAACAGCCTAACAGTTTGATAGCGAAGTAGATCAATGGTTATCTGAGCTATACAATAAAGATATGAAGAACTGTGATAAAAGTGATCACGATGATGTAATAAGCCGGGCCTCCACATTGGACTCTATGTTATAAACGTACTCCTAAGCAGTACGTAAATTATAGAACGTACTCTTACTAGTACGAGGAACTTAAATTTCCTAAATGTTTGATGATCAATGGTTATCTGAGCTATACAATAAAGATATGAAGAACTGTGATAAAAGTGATCACGATGATGTAATAAGCCGGGCCTCCACATTAGACTCTATGTTATAAACGTACTCCTAAGCAGTACGTAAATTATAAACGTACTCTTAATAGTACGAGGAACTTAAGTTTCCTAAATGTAACTACAGGAAGAGATGTTAACGGCATGTGTGGGTTTGTAAACTTCTTTTCAGATGGAGTACCACACTTAGCTGATTACCTTAAACCTTTTGGACACTTAAGATGTCATAAAGGCAAACTAGGAGACTTGTGGACTAAAGAGTGTGATGACGCATTTAAAGCGCTCAAACACGCAGTCCAACAAGCCCCAGTTGTACAAGGACCAGTCGATGGCGTGCCGTTTGAAATAGCAACGGACGCCTCCGACTTAGTCTTAGGAGGAGTATTATATCAGGTTATAGATGACAAACCTAGATATATACAATTCTTTAGTCGAGCAATGAATGCTTCACAGTTGAATTATCCAACTGTTAAACAAGAGCTATTAGCCATAGTGGCAGCTCTAACACACTTCCGAGATTACTTATACGGAACAGCATTTACGCTGATGTGTGATCAGAAATCTCTTCAATATACGAAAGAGATGAAACCCGATCCACAATTACTGAGTCGCTGGCATGATACAATATCAAAGTTTCATTTTGATATAAAACATCTGCCAGGAATACATTACCATTTACCCGATATGTTATCACGCTTTGTACCGGACTTTAATAAATCCGTACGTGAGTTACTAGCCACTGACTGGAAAAGTAATCCCAGGTGGTTTGAACTGGCTCAAAAGATATTTGGGCCACATACCATAGATAAGTTTGCTGCACATCATAATGCACAACTATCGAATTACAGGACTTTAAATCATCCTTTGGGAGATGCCTTTCAAATAGACCTCTCCAAACATAATGCGTGGGCTAATCCACCATGGCAGTTAATTCCCCAGCTATTAATTTGTGTTCATATACATAAAGCTACCATCGCGTTGTGTTGCCC
>NW_014040451.1:0-11457 GCF_001186125.1 Sphaeroforma arctica JP610 | reverse complement strand
ATTTACTTTGTTATTTACACGATACTTAGAATTTACCTACGCGTTTATTTATTCTAAGGCATTAGTATCGCCTTTATTAGATCAAATCTTACAATGAGTGCTTTGCGATCAGTGGATTTATTAGTGAGTTAACACTAATTAGATCCCTTGTAGGATAAAATCTCAGAACCACAGATGAACAACGACTCAAGATGAGTGCGTTTCCCAAGTTGCCAACTAACAAGCATGCTAGCATGGCTGACTGTCGTGACAATATAGTCTGTATTTGTAGCAAAAGGCCTGTTTGCGAGCACTAACATGCCATTGGTACAGTATCTATCACTCGTACAAGAACTGCTACGACAGACAGACGCAACAGAAGTGTCGCACACAGCAATCAATAATATACGTAGTTCCAAACATCTTTGGAAAGATTGCACAGATGTGGAAAACTACAATATATTAACTATTGACAACTTGCGTCGAACTCCAGTGGATTATTTGCTAGGAAAGCTACTCAACGACTTATATGACAGTCGTATGAACGTTGAAGTACGAGAAAGTCGTACACTGCTTGAGTCGTAGAAAGAATACAAGAACACTGAGAGAGAGAGTCCATAATTAGCAGATTCTAAAATATCACGATACCAATCACTATTCATACATGTATGGATAGCAAGCTGAAACTGATAGAATAAAGACCCAAATAAAACCTGATGGTAGTAGTGGTCAATTGTCTGACATATCAGAGAAGGTATTCCGTGAACTAACCGAAGATCTTATCAGACAAGTATCAAAACTACAAGCCAATTGCAACCGTGAACGCAAACGAGTGCGAAACATACCCATCCCAGACCAGCGCGAGCCAACCGTCCAAAACTCAAAACATCCACAGAGGGTCCACCCAGAGGGGGTGGACCACAAGTAGGACAAGGCCGAGGACGCCCCATAGGGCAGGGTACTAACAACTCAACATTACGAAGAACATGACCTGGCCCACACTGCGGTATAGACCCTTCACCACATGCGTTTAGCAAGTGCCACAAGAAGGAAGAAAGCAACCGTCAGAAAGCAGCGGCTCGGGCAGCGCAACAATCCCAACCTATCCATGTAAACCAATTAACTATTTCAAGTAGCAACAAGGTGCAAGAGATGAACGAAGAAATCTGTTAGGCTTGTTGGGCGGAAGCTAACATGGTAAATGCTAGAGTAAAATTTTATAGGCTTTAGATAAAGTGCAAATGTAATTATTTCTGACCTCACCTTTGGGTTTATACCTCATATGGTTGTGCTAGTGTTCAGCCACTTGAGGTGGCCAGGGTAAAAACTCATATGGTCAGTATGAGAAACATTCTGCAGAACACTTTAAAACTTCGATCCTATTCTATTTCGACTTCTCTGCAACCAAGTCTTACTCTGATCACAGGATGCCTTTTCGCATAGGTTGTGACTAATAGAACCGCAGCTGAGAGTTGATTGAGAAACCAAATCTGCTCTCGGGAATTGGCTGTTGTTCCATTTCAACCTGTTTCTACTTCTCTGCAACTAAATATCACGCTGATCACATGATACCTTTCTAAAATCTGCTTTCGAAAGTCGGTTCCGTATTAACGTAACTATCAGGAGTAATTTAAGCAACTTGATTACGGAAGTGAGCTAACTCTGATGACTTCTATAAATCAAAGAAGGTTTCTTGCTGTAAAATTAGCAACGAGGGTTTCTCGTTGTAAAATCAGCAAAGAAGGGTTCTTGCTGTAAAATCTAGCCTGAGACCTGTATCTCTCAGTAAACATGGTAGACTGTGAATGTACACACTGATGAAGAAACGTTGTCAACAAATGCAAATGATATTGCCTACACACCCTATTCTTTAATTCCTAACCCACGATACCAAAGATTGGACATCGACATGCCACTGTATACAATGTACTTGTAAATTTAGAAGTACAACGCTCATGTATGGATTGCAGTGTTGTAAATGAACTGTATTTGTCAGTCAAAGCACAATCGGGCTACATACAGTTAGGATTCATAAAAAAACATCAAACTGTTTTGACATACTCGACCTCCCCAACAAAAAATCACCAATACATACCTTTAGATATAGACATTTTACACTACCATACTTGGGCATATATCTAGCGGGGATAATCATTCCACTTTTACCAACGGATGCCAAATGGGAATCACTTCTTACACCACTCGAACAAGACCCTGAACATGAGCAAGAAGAATTCAGATAATTGCTATCAGATTCATTAGACCTAAACGACATGATACGACCTGACGTACACTGTAATTTAACAGGGTCAGTAATGGAGATACTGAGTCAAAAAGTCAAAACCAAGAACATTCGTCACCCATAAGTGAGCGTTGTTTCACACAAATAAATACTTACCACAGACAGATAACAATGTTCAGAAATGGGTCAACGAGGGACACATATACAAGAAAACAACACCAACACAGGTGAATTTACCACTACTGTAAACAGGTGGATTTAAACAATCATGCTTATTAAAGAATGTGCAAAAGTACGCACATGGTTGGACTTAAGAGAAGTCAATTATGAACATGAATGAGACAAATTTGCGTGTGCACGCCGAGGAAGAAATAAGCTAGTCAATTCGCATTTAGTATTGAGAGAAGTCAAGCCGATAGGGATATTGCTCGTGAGCGAATTACAATTGAGCGCAATATGGAAGAGTTGCGGAACTACATGGGGTTTAGTGGTCTCAACAAAATTGTATTTGAAATAGACATTGCAGAGCGCGAAGCTCAAGTAGCTCGTGGTCTGGTCAATATTCGACTGTCCCATCACCGTTGGTGGATTGCAAAAGGTAGTGCTGCCGAGTCTGATGATGACTCACTGATTTCTTGTCTGTTACACAAGATCTGTCCGTTACGAATTTTGCCTATCTGTAGACCCCTTGGAGACCCCGTCGGAGTTCCCCAATTGAATTCCCCAAAATTAGAAATATTATGTTCACAAGCGATATATGTACACATGTATAAAATATGAATATAAAACTACCCTCTAAACGTTTTCAGTCCCCGCGGCGTCCCAGCCGTGTTTTATTAGCTCTATGTATTTCTCTACATTTTTTTAAACCCTTATAAGGAAACAAAATGTGTGTTTTTTTTGCTCGTTTAGACCTACAAGGAAAAGATGAAAAGCCCCTTTGGTTTTGAGATCAAGGGCGAGGTACTCTCAGACAGCCAAACTGCCAAAGCGTCGGGATTTATGTAGAGGATTTTTTGGATGCCACAACTGTATTCTGTTTATATATATATATGCTAAATACACGTTTCAAATTTTTTATTTAAAACAACGTCCGTGTGTACATATTTAGCCGAAAATAGCCCGTACGACAGTATTTTTTTATTAAATCAAATAAAGAAGTGAGTATGTAGTAAAGTACACTATTGTTTTCATGCCGATGAAGGCTATAAACCTCCCCTCCAATATAATTTACTTTTAGTTTCATACTGACGCTAGCTACGATGATATTTTTTTATATACGCCTTGTCCTTTTATAGTTATTTATTTACTTATTTTATTTATTTTACTATGCTCTAAAAATAAATAAAAGAAACTCCTTTATGGTTGTATTGAGTTGTTTGTTGAAAAAAGGGTAATAAAATGTTCGTTTTTTTGCCGACTGAACAGTATAAAAGGATACATACACGGGTGACTCCGTGACGGCCTGACTGCCTCTCTAGCCCTCTGAGGCTCTGACTCCTCTCTCTAGTTCCTGACGCCCCAGAGCCCCGCTGCCCCGGACGGGTCCGACTGCCCGATAAGTCCCCGACTTTTTAAAATTACAAAAATATGTAAAAGTGTAAAATACACAATATTTACATAATATTTTTAAAGAGTACATACATAAATATGTGTTTTTAAAAAATAAATATAAATAAAAGTATGTTGAATTTCAGAAGGCTATGGAAAATAACAAACAGAAATAAAAATATAAAAATTGATAAAAAATAATGAAAAAAATGCTTTGTGAAAAGCAAAAACAAACAGAAGAATAGTATTTATGTATTTATGTGTTGTAATTAAAAAAAAATACTATAATTTTTATGTTTTTTATCACTAAAAGCTTTAGCTATTAGGTCCCTCAGAAGTATTGTTATCCCAAATAAGGAATAAAGTGAAGCTTTTTATGCCCATTTGAGACCCTGTACATCAATATAGAATGGCCATATACAAGAAACACGATGTGAAACCAGTAGTAGAAGAGATGTGGTTATTGGGGGTTGCCCTTCACCCCCCCCCCCCACAACAACAACAACCAATTTTTTTTTGTGGAAATCTGGGCCGAAACGTGGACCAAAATCGAAGTTACACTTTTTAAAAAACCAAGGGGCGCGCTTTACCTAAAAGAAACAAGGGTACGAAACCCAAAATTAAAAATTAACGTAAAAGAAAACGAACAGTCGAACCCCCCCCCCAACAACAACCAAAAATAAATTGGAAATCTGGACCCAAACGTGAACCAAAATTGAGGTTGCAGTTTAACCACGGGGCGCGCTTTCGCAAAACAAATAAGGGTACGAAAACCCAAAAATAAAAGTTTACATTTCGCCCTCTCTTCTGAGCTTTTAGTTTCCCACCGACGTCAGCAGTGTTTTATTTTATTCGCATATTTATAATTATATGGGTACGTAGGCCTCTATTGGATGTTCTGGAATAGGGTTTTATGGTTTGACCGATTCAGCAGGAACATAATTTACAAATACGATCAGTCGACCACACTTAAATACAAGCGACAAAAAGCTCTGAGAAGTCTAATTAAGCATTATGAAGACTACAGCGACAACCCTGTTTACTTTGGCACTTGCCACTGTCACCATAGGTGTCCCACTTGCTACTAATCCTTACGCCCCAGTAACAGGACAGTGCGAGGCAAATGCCGAATCTGCAGTCACCACGGTGAACATTACAGACCTGCTCGAACAGGAGTCAGAGTGGCTGGTCGGTAGAAAAAATGTTACAGACACAGCTTGGGAGGCATACATTACAAATCTGGGATTAGTTGATCTGGATACTGCTGCTGTAGCAGGAGGTGCACCACGAATTGCGCTTGCCGCCTCGGGTGGAGGACTTCGCGCAATGCTTTCTGGAGCTGGAGTTTTTACTGCGTTTGATGCTCAGGTTCCTGCCAGCATTGAGACCAAAACCGGCGGCATTCTTCAAATGTCCACTTACATGGGCGGTCTTAGCGGCGGTAGCTGGCTAGTGTCATCATTACTTGCTAATGAGATGCCCCCGGTAAATGAATGGGCTAAGACATATATAAATATAAATACCACAGTATTTTATCCGGGAACGAATGACATAGAGGCAGTCGCAAACTACAAAAGATTTTTCACTCAGATAAACGCAAAGGAAGCTGCGGGATTCGATACCAATCTTGTTGACCTTTGGGCGAAGGGTATGGCGTACCAGATACTCAACAAAATACCAAGTTATGGCAATGACATGTTGTTGTCTGACTTTCAGACAGAGGGCCCATTTTCAAGTTTTGAAGCACCTTTTCCTATTCTAGTTGCTGCATCTTTCCGACCGGGCAACAGCGCCTTCGATTATGGAGATGTATTCGATTGGAATCCGTACCACGCTGGTTCTTACTCTCCGAATATCAGCGCATTCATTGAGCTCTCTATTGTGGGCACAAGCTACAACAACGAAGAATTGGCAAGCAACGATGGTTGCGTGACCCGGTTCGATAATCTCCAATACACATTCGCAACATCATCGGCAGCTTTCGCGCTTCCCGATTTATCAAGAACTAAAACCGCTGTCATCAATCAGGTGTTGCCTGATATTTTGAATCTTACCGTAACCCCCGAGGGTGCTGAGAACTTCACTGTGACCAGAATGCCAAGCTTTATCACTGACATGGAAGGTCCTAAACCGTACTTCTCCGAACTGCCCGATTTCTATCTGGGAGATGGTGGTCTAGCTTCATCAGGTAACCTTCCCCTGTTCTCATTATTGGTACCAGCTCGTGGTGTCGATGTGGCTTTTGCTTTAGACAACAGTAATGATAATGGCGGGTATCCTAACGGAAACGCACTACTCAATAGCCAGTTGTACAGTCAGAAAGCCGGAGTTCCTTTCCCGGAAATTCCCACTGAAGCTGAATTCACATCTGATACCAGCCTTGTAAAACAGGTGTCCTTTTTCGGCTGCGACGAACCCGAAGTGCCTACTATTGTATACGTGCCTAACCACGAAGTTGTGTATCCTACAAACACTAGTACGTTCCAATTCAATTACACCGAGACCGAAATTGACGGTTTCCTGGCAAATGGACCGGCGATGATGTCGGCCGATCCCGGATTTGAAGACCTGCCCACGTGTATCGGTTGCCTTTTGACTTCGTTTGCTGGTCACACATCTGTACAGTGCGACGATTGCCTGACTAAGTACTGCTGGAGGGGCGCACAAGCCTAGAAATCCTGAATATACATGCATATACCATAACCATATTTCATTTGTTATAATTAAAAACTAAATATTTGCACTACATACAGGGTTTACGAGGAAAAACTAGCGACGATTTGAACTGCTCACGAGTCAACTGTAAAATGGTATCAGAATCGCAAGCAACATTTTTTCAAATTCGAAATCAATATCGCAAGAACAGAAGCAGATCTTCCTGTGCTATCCACAGCACACAGGAGTACACTATACTACCATAATACTCTAGAATTAATGAAAATGGCAGGTTTAGGCAAAAGCGAATTTATAGAGGTCCAATAATAATAGTCTGCATGTTGTAAGTAGCAGCGATTCTATAGAGGACAGATCATAGCCTGTATTTCTAACATGCTAGTGGTTTGCGGAATGATTCAATGAAGCTCGCCATTCTAGCTATCTACCCTAGAATCTTTATCTTAACAAGCCAATGCGGAGCCGTTCTCTATCTTGTCGAAAGAAACACATATACCCCATAACATAAATAGTACGTGACCATAATCTTTATCTTAACAAGCCACAATGCGGAGCCGTTCTCTATCTTGTCGAAAGAAACACTTATACCCCATAACATAGAATAGTACGTGACCATAATCTTTATTTTTCGTACTAAACTTGTTAACAACAATTCGCATCACCGCCTATTCAACGGCTCTCAGTGCAGAACACGAAGGACTGCATAGCACTTCCTAACTCATAATCATGAAACCACAATTAGTCTGGAGTACACTGAAATGAAGCACCTCCTTGAACTCCTTAGTAATTGTTAGGTCCTTTGAATAGAGCATCATCTCCAGTTCCCCAGGGGAAAGCCTTGACGCGCTTTCTCATGTGATCGTACTGAACGAAGTCATCCTCGCTGCGATGAAGGTAGCAAGGAGAGAAACACAAATTTAATAGAAAGCAAAAAAGGTACTAGTGATCCATCAGCACAAGAGTACTACGACGAACTTTTGGCAAACCACACACCTGCTACAACAATGTCAGCAAAGGCATTTGAGATCGCAAAGGTAAAATCATAGAATAGTATAAACCGTCTCAATGCTAGTCGAAAAGGAACCTTTACACACACCAAGAATACTTATAAACTGCAACGGTTCTGCGCATGAAGCTATAACCAAAAGCACACCCAGCTAGAATAATTTCACAGCCAGGAAATATCACAAACAAATACATCCGTACATACACAATACACGTTTTGTCGATGCACAAGCTTGTCAAACAAAAATCACATACCTTTTAAAGTGTTGATGGTCCATGACAAACAAGGTGTAGAAAGCAATTGCGAACACCCCGGGAATGGCAACAAATAATGAGATCTTCTTCCATGTGTCAGTGGTTTCTATAATGAGAGAAAAGAAGAGAAGAGAAGTCAAGTTTGGAAAGGGCTCACTTCATGTTGTAGCCTGCAACAAATAGGTTGATATATAACCTAATTCACGTGCATAACAATGAATCGACGAGGAATTTTCTCGAAAAAGAGTCTGGTACTTAGACGTAGGCTTCAAGCAACAAAATATGATACACGAGAGTAGTTAGCATAGCCGAGTGCTCATATAGGGTTGACGTCATCTTCATATCATGGGAAAACCTTATTCATCAATGCGACATGTCGTCATTCAGGTTCAATCGTGAGATTTTCACTTTCGAACAGGAGCGAGAGTGACGTCAACATTGAATACAACAATGTGTTTCCCAAACCAACTGCTTGGAAATACAATTAACTCAAATGTACATTCAGTTGCACCCAAGACACTGTAATTGATGAGCAGAAGTAATCATAATCTACACTGATTCTCAGCAAATCATGACATAAGGACCCGTGCACGTTGACAAATCTGAGGAATATAGCAAGGAATCCTTTTCATGCAGTTTAACGGATGGACACAGTATTTGATGCGTACATATAGAATCTTGATCTAAATATATAAATAGATATAATTCTTCATAATTACATACAAACATATTGACACTTTATACATTAAAGCGATACAGGCGTATAGATAGATGAGCTACAATATGATGCATACTAAGTATATAAAAAAAATTTCAAGAATGGAGATCATCAACCATTAAAAACATACACACGTATACATGCAAGCACCATACATCCAAATACATTCTTGTATATAGTCAGCAATCAAGGACATAGAAACATACAAATACATAATTGTCAGTAGCGTACATTTAATTCGGTACTATACGTTCTTACACAACCATACATACACATACACTTGTACACAATACATATACACATATATATAGATACATATACATATATATATATTGTTAGACTAAAGCACGCAAAAATCCCTATCTCACGATAAATGACATCAATTTTCATACACACGTATGCGTGCGTACACATAAAATACAAATACAAACACACAGATAAATGCACATGTGTATAGGGATATGTAAGAAGTTGGAAACTAATATGAATACATGATATAAACGGACAGATCCGGATGATAGCTATTTCACGCAGACATATGTAAACGTACACACACAAACACACACGTACATAAGTATACATTCCAAGTATAACCTTACACGCGTACAAGGAATATTATACAGCACTGGTTGTGAAGTATGTAATGGTACACTCGTGTATGTACGAAAATGTGAACAATATTCGATAGGCAAAGGTACTATATACGTTACGTTGCTTTTCAATCGCGCACATAGACTGGCATGCACAATGCACGATATATATATATATATATATATATATGAATATTAATATATATACACGCACATCTATACTTGCATACATTCCACACACACACACACACGTATACATACATATATAATCCCCAAATACATTCATATTTCAACATACATATGAGAGTTTATATTTGAAATAATATATATGACATACTCGACGGTGAGCATTGTTCGTATAAATACAAGTATGCTATCAAGTGCAACAAAAGGAACATGTCACAGATAAGATGCTATATTATTATATTATAACAGTTGTACGCTCAGAGGTGACAGTTGCAAAGCCATTGGTAAAGGATGCTTGAATGACCTTTAGAGGCTCTGTCAACTGTCAACCCGCACTAATAGCATACACGAAGTACACAAGGCATATTTATCACCCCAGTGTCGCCTAATTAATTCCTGTACATTTCCAATACAGCCACATTATACAGAAGAAAACATTCAAATACTACTGATACAGAATTAAACTGAATGAATATTTCACATTCCACTATACAACCCATATAACCTTATTTATAACATCCACACAACATTTAATATTCCTCTACGTACCACTGGCGTGATGGATAGACTCGGCGTTGTGCTTGGCATTCTCAGCCATGGCCTTGGCTCTCGCCTGGTTCATTGTTGAGGCATCTTTGCCCAACATGGCAGAAAACTCCGGGGCATAAATGGGTTTAGCTACTGAGCTTGCATTCCGCGCTTGTGTGCGTGCGATTAGGGGCGCTCTTGCGCGGAATGCCATTAGAGCTTGCATGGTATATAGTTAGAAAGATAGAATGTAGATATGGGTGTGTACGCGTACGCTATCAAACAAATAAGAATATTCACAAAAGTGTATATGATATAGCCTCAGGATTTGATTTTTCAACGTAGGGTGGGCGGTAGTACTATTTCCCCAGCAATGTGTGGAACTATATTGGAAAGAGAATAAGCATCCGCGAGCTCTCTGGCCTCCCAGGCTCCCCCTAAAGTCCTACAGTCCACACATACAGGTCTCGAACTTTCGACCGTCGTTGGATGGTGGAAGAAAAGCAATATGACAATAAATAGTATAATTCTAAAAAAAATTAAATAAATAAAAAAATGAACTCTATACATTTTAGGGTATGAGATGCTGTTTGTACCGTATCAGAAAATATTCTCAAAACGGGACGTTTCTGGAAGAGGGATTTCAGGCAGAGGGTTTTAATTTTTTGTTACAATTGGCCCTAAAACACCAAATCTAGGTGTAATTCGAAAATATGAGTTTATTCCCTGAAAATTCGGCTTCGTTTCGGGTCTAAAGATTTGATAGTTGTTTTTAAAACTAAAAAAAAATTACAAACAAACAGGCGGACATTCCCGGCGGACGGTGGTCCCTCATCTTTCCAAAAGGAGGATAGGACAGTATTTTTTGGTTGTAGTAGGACTGCTGAGGAGGTTTAAATTTTAGTCTTCTTGCTGGTTTGAGGTTTTTTGGTCCTGCTGATAACCGCAGATTTGCGGACGGCTTTAGAATCTCATCTGCAGTCATCAGTGATCAGGGCCATCAGACGGACATCAGTGTATCATCATCTTCTCTCCTCTTGTTGTTGGAAGTTGTGAGATGAAAACAAATTCAGAAATGTCACAACAATTTTCACAAAGCTGCATGAATTTGAGAGGGTGTGGTGTCGCTAAAATACTCGAGTTTTGGCGGAAACCTCGCTGTTCGATTACTGTGGAACTCCAATAAACACACTACCGTTTTTATACATACATACATACTGCATACGAATTTGCAGTCTTGTATTCGTCACACAACAGATACACTTGAACCAGCATATCTGGCATACAAGGATGAATTCGAGCTTAGAGAAAGCCGAGGAGCAGGCTGAGGCCATGTTCCGAAGCGGAAAGAAATACTTACCCACAATTGCACGTTTGTTGTTGGTCGCCACCTTCATTGACGACGGGATCAGAATGTGGACACACTGGAACGAACAGGTGAGAGTTGTTGGTTTTACAAGTATATTTACAAGTATATGTACGATTGCAAATGCTTGACTTGTGCTTCAGGTGATATTATAAACCAAGTCAAAGCATACAAAACAAGGGGTGTACATATACTCACGTGCAAACACAGGCATGGACATACACACGCGCGTACCACATACGATTTATAATATATCAATTCACAAACACACACAAAAACACACATGCACACACACACACACACACATACACACAAACACACACACACACACAAACACACATGATGCACACACACACACACATAT
>NW_014040452.1:151128-154368 GCF_001186125.1 Sphaeroforma arctica JP610 | reverse complement strand
TATATAATGTATTCATGCAACATGATCACTTTTGTCAACTTATCTTTATTTACTCGACTTGCTACCATTCAGCTATCTTTTCTTGTCTAATGTATTGTTAAAGGAAATGTAGATGTGCTGTTGATGCCACCACTTATACTGTCGATTTCAAGATCGGACTTTAACGTTATGTCCGTTACAATCTATGATATATAGGCAGATATATGTAGCCATCTTCATATTTTTTGTAAATTATGTGGGACCGGCATATTCAAAAAAAATCTTCACAAGAAAAATTGATGACAGAGGTTTAGCTTTATGGTGCACTAGCGTACAGTCTGACCAAATTTGATGAGCTAAGCAGTGAAAAGGATGGAGTGATACTGATGGTATGGACAAATGCTTCGGGAAGTCATAAAGTCCCTTTAGGGGTCATAGGCGCATATAAGAATCCCAGATGTTTAAAATAAGGAGTGGATCCACCATTACCCATACATAGACCAAAAAACTCATGGAATGATTCTACAATTCAAGAGTGGTGGTTCACTGAAGAATTCCTCAAACACTACGTAAGCGAACAAAAGAACCGATTTGCCTGGTGATGGATAAATATGGTACATATATAGAGGAGGAAAGAGTTGGGGCACATTTCGTACTCTTGCCTAAGAACAGTACAGCGGTATATCAGCCTATGGATGCCGGGGTTATATATGTCATCGAGACAGGTTATCACAAACATTTGTTGGATATAATGGTTGAGTTTCTATCAGATAGAGAGGTTAGCGCCGAGGACGCGAATACGCGATAGACTCATAATGGAAGCAAAGACTCAAAAGTAATGACAAACTTCTTTCCCTAGAAAAAACCTTAAGGAAGGCGATGATACAATCATTGAGACATGTTTGAATGTTGTTTTGAAATAAAAACAACACTATGAGTACGAGATGATTACAGTCAAACTGAGCCATGACCTCTCGACCAATCACAGGTCACACGACTAGACTGGTCTAATAACCATGTCTGACTGTATAAGTAACCGCCTCGCGACCCCCAAGTTGGGAGGACCATAGGTCATATGGAGCCCTCTAAAATCTGTATTTTAGGCTATGCATATTGCATAGGTTCGAAAATATTTATCCGATCCTGGCGTTTTAAATAAATAGACACGGCAATCGACTCAGAATTTCCAGAAGATAATTATCACTCGGTTCAAATTTTCATATTGGACTCGAAAAATAAAATAAAAATTAGAAATATCACTCGGCCAAATTTTTGTCGTTTTCCCAAATCACGAGTTCTCAGTATTGAACTATATATTTGTGTTCTATAACTCGACTGCAGATGTATATTTTGTTAGTGGTCAATCTGTATACATAAAATTATTATCTAATAATCCTACATATGAATGGTTATTATTATTTTTCCATATTGAAGATCCTATGAAAAGTGTACCAAAACAATTGGACACAGTGCCGCTTGCCACGATCAGACGCTTTGCCAGTCAGGGGTTGTTATAGATATATAGACTGCTACGATAAAAGGCTCCATTACCACATTGCTGAGTTTGCCAAGAAGAAATATACCTTCCATCGGAGGGTACCGGAAAATATGTACGCGCAACTCACTGGAGAATGTGCCGATTGATTGCAAAATGATCTTTATCTTTCGATTGATGCAAGAAATAAACTATGTGTAATAATGGGTTCGATTATGTATTTTTAAAAGTGTGGTAATATTTCATGACCCTCTCTCTCTCTAGAGAGAAAGAAGAAAGAACAAAATATGGCTGATCGGACTAACGTCTGAAGGATAAGTTTTCCGGATCAAATGTGAGTGAAATATGCAAGACACAAGTAGAATTCGCCGGCACACAAGTATTTTGTGCCAGACCTGAAATTTTTGCCACACCCAAATTTTGCCTCCTCTTTAAATTGCAGTTTTGGACAGGTCTCATCCAGACAAACCCCATTGGTTGTCGAGATTTTCAATTTCAAATTCTTTCACACAAAAAATCGAGAAAGAGCAACTTGCATGAAGGGGTTATTTATCTATCAGCTGTTATCTATACGCGAGCACCATAGTAATACTTATTTTATAGCCAATCAGAAATGAAGTTGAAGTTGGTCTATTTTAGTACTGTCCATTGGGTGATGAGCTTGATGTATCCCGGGCTCCCGGCATAATCAAGACTATTTTAGTACTGCCATTTGGCCTTGGCCCTTGATCCTGGGCTCCCGGCATATTCAAGATATCCTAAATTGAATGTACATACTGTACAAAAATTTACATTAATCACACAGGTTTTTAAAATCACTAAAAATGTACACAATAATACATATTTAATACCGGATTGACATGCGTTGATGAACACCCAAGGTACACATCGGCGAACAGGTACACATTGGAAATATGACTTTCGCAAGTATTTATCGTCCAGGGCTGTTTGTGTCAAAGTGGTTTATTGTCACTGGCGGTGGGTCTGGCATCGGAAGGTGCATTGCGCACGAGCTGGCTTCTGTCGGGCTTCTGTTTCGCTGGTAAGTAAGTCTCGACACGTGTGCAGGTAGTAGATTGTACTTCTCACTGTCGTCCCTAGGACTTTGTAGTCACATATGTATATGCACATATCACACACTCCATCTTGTAGAATATGAACATTAATTACAGACAAAAGATGATTGTGAGTGTTACTTTGTCCGTTTGTATGCGGGACTCTTCCGTATATATCTATCGAATTTATACGGGCAATTTACCAATTACTTGCAAGCGACATAGATAGGCGAGTCACAATAGAACAAGAGTGATCAATCAAAGAAGCCCTGCTTGAAGTGTCCCCCGCGTTGTTGCGAATTTATTGCACGTGTTTTCAGTCTTGCTACATCCTTTGGGTCTGATCAGGTCAGACGCAGCCAGAATAAATTGGAAAAAACCGCCAAGGAAATCGCCGATGATAATGGTAATGATATTGTGTCATGGCACACGTGCGATATCCGCGAGGAAGACAGGGTCAAACAGGTCATGGGCGAAATACTGCAGCAGAGGCCTATAGCAGGACTAGTAAACAATGCCGGGGGACAGTTTCCCTCTCCCCTAGCAGATATTTCAAAAAAGGCACGTACAAGTGCATAAGTGTGTGCCATGAAAGATGTGCAGCACCTATCTTTGCATTGTACATTCTTGCATAAAAAATTTGATCATTGCTTGTTATATCTACTCAAATGTGTATAAGGTGCCGCATGTATATAGCTTCGTATATTCGGC
>NW_014040452.1:136723-150241 GCF_001186125.1 Sphaeroforma arctica JP610 | reverse complement strand
ATTTATGTATTGTATGTATCTATGTTTCTATGAATTCACAAGATATTTGTGTGTGAGAGTTATATCTGTTATATAGATTTGCATTTATAATGTCACAAATGTATTTTTAGTCATGTACCGAGATTTGTATACATAATCATACAAATGCGATATCTTGATATATATCTAAAAGTGAAACTTCAAAAACTCAATACTTTGCAACCAATTTTTTGGCTCAAAATTTGTATGAGTACTCGATACCCAAATATTTCTCCTTTCTGTACCGTTGATGAACTTCTTGATATCACCACACATGACAGGGTTTCGAAACGGTGATAAGCAGCAATCTCACGGGTGGCTTTCTTTTTTCCAGGTATTTTCTTTTGAATTTCAATCCTTTCAGTCTGTTTAGTTAACTCAAATTTTATACTTAGCGCTTTCGTGTGAAGTCAGTCGCTGCTCGAGACTACAATCTAATGGCGTTAATTCAAAAAAGTGTCTCGTCCGACGCTCTGCTAGTGCGCAGCGATATTATTACATATCTAGCGGTATAGCGGACATAGACATAACTGTTTGATCATATTATTGTAAATTGACGGTACGTAGAGAACTGCTGACTCAGAGTATTGATCGGGACCTCATATCGAACGAAGGATGTTCGATTGTGAATATCGTTGTCGACATGTAGGTGGCTGGCCAGGTAATTATATTTATTTCCTGGTGTCTGTGAGCATTCATTTTCCACCTTGTTTCCTCGTTAGTCTTTTATACGATATCCACAAGAACATCCATGTGCGGTATCTGTCCGACGTCGATTGATATAAAGTACGCATTTCGCCTTGTCGAACTCTATCTGCCGTTTCATTCAGGTATGGGTCACAGTGGGGCCGCTAGAATAGGCAAGGTGAATTTAACGCAAACTGCTGCTGTGGAATGGGCCAAATATGGGTATCGTGTGAACGCTGTCGCTCCAGGATGGATTGCCTCGAGTGGGTTTGACGCGTACTCAGATCCTCACATGAAAAATATGATACCAAAACTTGGAGGTACTTTGCCTGTTAATCGCTTGGGAACTGAATCCGAGGTAGGAAATAATGTTGATGTGCATATATTTTAACTGAAGTGATTTCATACAGAATATATGCGTCAATGTGTACTGCATTAGTTATATATATGTTGTCTTGCTTTCTGCCTTGTTATCGTAAGGTAGCATCCGAATGGTTAATTTACATATCAATTGTATTGTCACTTTCACAACTAACGCTACCAAGTGATTTTGAACTTAATCGTGTGCTTCTACGATACGATTATTCTGTCTATGTACACTTGGTTTGTTTCGTCCATGGAAACCTTTTGCTCGACTATTACATACGATCTCGGCACCGAACTCTGCACAATTATGAGCTTTGCTGTAACATTGTCTTCCGTTTGAATGCGTACGTAAACTCTATATCTGTCCCGTATTTGATACATAGTGCAAGGTAGTCATGCGTTCACTATATTGTACACATATATTGTGCAATTGCCGAGATGCTGAGATGCTGACATATTGGTTCCGGTGCTTACTTAAAACCTCTCCTCCTTGTCCAAAACGAGCATTCTGGGCTACTCGTGTATTCCTCGTAAGCCAGAGGGTGAGGTAAGCATCCGCTTACTGAAACACCATATAGCACTAGGGCGATGATCTCATTTGGTATATTCAATTACTAAAATTTGTCTGGTCAGTGCCGCAGTTTGCTGCTCGGTGAAGGGTCTGCTTTCATTACTGGTACATCCTTGCAAGTAGATGGTGGTCGGCCGTTGAACAATCACCCTATTATGGCACCCCCGGCACAGCACGACAATAATAAGCCTTTCACAGGTAACATTCTACTTTGAAATATATGGGTTGCTTGCAGAATACTCGAGAGTACTATGGAAACGACTAGTCTTAGAATGCACTTAAGCCTTGTCCTGTATCGAGGTTTTCTATGACTGTTGCAAAGCTATATGTGTAATATGTCTAAATATACGAATACAGTTTGTGATACACTTCTAGATCGTGTTTGGATGAGCATCCGTGGTTGTATTGACAGACGTGCTAACTTCCCCAACACGATATTTCACTCAGGCTTTCACAGGCATGTAACACCTAAATTGTTCGGGGGTCCAGGAGAGTGATAACGGCGAACAAACTTCTCGCCACAGAGTCGGACTGCTGATTTGATGTATGGATCTTATGTTCAGATGATTGCAACGTTACTGAGAACACTGTTACAATGGCTTTTTATCCGTAATCATTTGTAGTATTACTCTGTTCCTTCATTCTTACTACTATGAAGACTTGAGGTTGACCGATCAGGATTGATATAATTTGATGGGCATGTTTGATCGCTGTAAATGAATTGGGACCTCTGTTTTGGTACAAACAGATAAGCTGGACTGACATTATTTTGAAGTCTTGCGGCATGATGAAATGCAACTTCGACATATTGGCGACGCAAAAGCCCGGTGGTGCTCCCACTTTCACTATTGACCAATGCACTCAGCTACCTCAACCATAATTTTAACCGGAAGGCATCTACACCATTCAAGTAATACCCATTGAGCCGTTTGTGCTTGACAAAGCCTAATTGGGAGTATAGTCGAAGCGCACCACTATTGCTGGCTTCTGTTTCAAGCACCACCTATTGGGATTGGGAATTAGAACAACAAATACTTTCATTATACATACTATCTATAGTATATTTAGTATGACAACAAGTGACAATATTCGAGGATCTACACATTAATGATTATATAACCTACAAGATATAAATCGATGAGCCATAGTATAGTCTCAGCGGACCAATCGAATTCAATGTCATGAAGCCAAACAGGCTCGTTAATCACATATGCAAGATTCCTCGTAAACCCCGCAGCGCAGGACTTTATGAACCTTTCTAATACGTTGATGTATTCACAGAACAAGAGTTTCTCTGGGTAGTGCGATAACGCAAAAAATGATTTCGAAAAAAACGCCAACATGTAGAGCACGGCGTCGGTATATCACCCGGCCCGCTAGCTTCTCATCGTACGTACGAAATTCGTCAATATAGACTGTCATGGAAAAGCTCTAATTTAATTCATGACACGCGGAAACCACATATTTTTTGCTGTGGTATGCACACATTTAACGATGGTCTGAAGTTATCAACTTTGATGAAAATTCTTGCCGCTTTAAATCATACGTAATAACTCCCCACATACTTCATACCAATTTACACGTCGATCACAACATACCTCATCGCACATGCTCAACTGCATCAAACGGATAATTGCCACAACCAGCGCGGTTCCGTATTTCCGGCCGCGAAACCTTTTATCCACAGCCAACATGGCGATGTATCCTCTGTATGCACTTTTATGATACTCTAATTTAGCAACGATACAGCCAATGCATTCATCTTTATCCATCAACTGTAAAGAGATATCGGGAAATCGTTTTTAGACAATACTAGAGCAACGGCATGTAATGAGAATTGGCAGATGACACTATCGTGGATCGTATATTGTCCAAATTCGAGAAAGCCTGTGTGCGCTGAGTACATTGTACGTGCATCTATAACGCAAGAATGTGGCACAGCGGGGAATGCACGCATTAAGCTGTATATGCGTATATAATTGAGGTACAGGATCAACGCCATCTTATAATTAAGCATATTGATACAAACTTGACAGTTAGCTAGATAAGAGAAACGACCATACCCGCAGAGAATATTGAGGCCAGGTGGCAACGAAATATCTATAAGTATAGACGGAATATGGTTCCGAGAGATCTTTCGTTATCAGATTTGATATGTACGGGAGATGCTGTTCGCCTTCGTATCGAAGCAGCAGTATGTTCTCTGTTACAATGAATAGCGGAAAATGGAAGTCCTAAATTAAATTCTTCGAGAAAACCCCCGCCGATGATATCTTAATCAACATATGAGAATTCTCTACGTCTCGCACAGGCAAGTGCATACTAGAATATCGTACCTCAGTTATGAGAAGTTCGTAACGAGATATAATTTCGAAGTTTTTGCGTGTAGCTGCAACTCGAAATCTACTGATTGTGGTCAGCAGTATTCATGCGCAAGTGCGAGCGAAGAAATTCAACTCAATTCACGCACACAGGCACTTGCCAGACTACATATAGCGGCGTATTCTGTACGATACAAACTACCCGATACCTGTAAATTCTAAGCAGCCCTAAAAGCACGTGCGCTCGCATATAATTCGAATTACGTTCGAACACTTTTTATTCCAACTGCAGATGAATATTCCCGAGATCTTACCAGGCATATCGAATTCCTTCATGACATCTTTCAAAACGGCCTCGTACTTGCCCACAGGGATAGTTTCTGCAAGTGAACTATCAGCGTACTCGGCCTGCGAGACGGCACTGTAAGCCAGACATAGATCAGAAACGAGTTCCGCCATCAAATAATCGAAAATAGTGTGGGTGTATGGCCTATAATATACATGGAGATGTGTACATTACGGGGGACTGAACAATAAACCAAGCACGTGTAATGATAAAGTATAGCTCTAGAATACAAAATGATTAACATTGAAATCTGATTTACTATCTGCGAATAAAAGGACATGACGAACATCCCGGGTTCTGGCTATTGATCTTAGAAATAAATATCAAGTGTGAAAATATGATATAAATCGTACTCAGCGCATTACATAAAAAACCTCAGCCACCGGGAGTGATGCTCTCTAACGTATCTCTGAACAAAATCAAAAGTATGAACCGGTATTCGTCAACTAACACATGCAGGCGGAGATAAAAGAGTGCATCGTTTGTATCGTTTGTACAATACGAATAGAACCAACTTGTAACATTTGCATACGTAACACGTAAATATAAGTTACATTGTTATACATCTGAGGGAAAACAATCAATCCATGACATCAAATACATCCACGGGTATATATGCGCAAGTCGATAAATTGTTCTCGAAATACGCGCCAATGCATAAATACATGCAAACATACGTACACATACATACATATGTATACATACATACATATATACACCACACAACATACAACAGACACAAACACAAACACAAACACAAATACAAACACAGACACAGACACAGACACAAACACAAACACAAACACAAACACAGACACAGACACAGACACAGACACAAACCCAGCCACAAACACCCACCCACCACACACACACACACACACGTGTACACACACACACACGTGTACACATACACACACGTGTACACGCACAAAAAAAAACACACACACACACAAATATATATATATATATATATAATCACTCATGTACTCCGCAGACTTACATGTGTGAATACTACACGAATAGTAGTGCGTGAGGACAATCGAATCCATATTCCTGATCAACCCCGCTTTTAAACATCATGACTTGTATGCGCACATCAATATTGTTAATGCGAGCGTAACGTTCGCACAACGGCAATAAAATACTATCGACTGTATATGCATCTCACTTGGGATAGTCCATCGTCTTGAAACCAGCTAAATGTAATTCTCGTGACACAATATGTATGATATAACAGTATAAACTGAGCAATAGCAATTAGAGCCCAGGTAATGATAAATTGTCTTGCAACTGGGGGGAACCTCGAAACGATATCGATAAATTTCCGGCCGTAGCGTGTCCCCACAAGGAGTGATTTCTTATTCTATCCACTTTCAAACACCAAGGCACGCAAGACATATTCGATATATACCAGCATAACACTACCTACTGCCTACCCGATATCCATGCTTGGATTTGACGTTTTGTTGTCGCTTGGCGGATCATTCTCAACCAACATCATGTCCCCCCTAGATACAAGATGGCTAATAAGCAAAACACAGCCGTCTAAATTGTTTTTAGGTTTCTTGATTCACTCCAATAACCATACTCTCTGGGTTCTGGGACTTAATTTTATTATAAAACATGTCTCCGATGGGGACTGAAAGGACTGTCTATACGACACCCGTCACTATATAATTATTAACACCCGAGCCCTAGTATTCCTATGTATTTATATGAACCGAGTGATTTTGTTTTGAATTTACGTTCTAAAAAACAAGTTGCGGTTAATATATCACAGAACAGGACAAAATCCTTTGGACCTGAAATTTACAACAGAACGGGACAAACCCAAATTCAACATCGCGTGCAAACCAACCGATCATATTTTACATAGCCTTCTATTCTTCTTCTTGTATAATTTTAGGCTATGAAACATAGCCTTCTGATGTCCAATTTTCAGAAGGCTGTATGAAACGATTTTTCTTCTTCAATATCCAGAAGTATTGGATCCACGAATTCACGCTCACAGCCTTCACAGGTTTAACAGCACATTGGCTCTCTCTAGTCTGAGGCGTTGTATTCTATTTCAGGTGATAGGTGTAGATTGTGTACCGAAAACTGACATTTATTTTACTGAAGTATCGGTAAAGATATTTTTTGCGGTGTACACGATTAATATTTCGGTACTTGATCCATAGTCGCCTTACGTGGGCCCATAAATATCGACCCTACCTTTGCGAATGGACCGGATGCGGTTTTGGACACGGGCTCGGGCGTTAATAAAACAACAACACAAAAAGCAAAAAAAATATACGGCCCGGTCTGATCGGGCTCAAGTGAAATGAAAAATGAAAAATGAAATTTTACTAAATAATTTCATTCCTAGTATTTCATACTTCCTGTCTCACCCGTAAAATTACGAAGTAAAATGTGCAATTTAGGAGGCTATGTTCTATCTCGTTCACAAAGTTTGAATATTGACGCGTAAATACTAAATTCACCAATCAGATTGTGTTTAGCCTCATTTCGTATTTCATTTCACATTTCATTCGCCTGCCAACTTCTTTTTCGATCAGGATAAGTACATAAATGAAATTTCAGTTTATTTCTAAAAATATCATTTTCTATTTCTAAACATTTCCCAAAAAGAGAAAAAAAAAAGAGAAATCTATTTGGCCTGAAAAAGTGAAATTCCACTTTTTTTCGGGGATGAGACCGGGCCTAATAAATATTGTTTTGTCTAAAATATAAATGAAGAAGGCTATTTATGATATTTTTTATGAATAATAGACATATAATACATACGCTCCTGGCATATTCGAAAAAACATGTATTTTTGTAAAAAGATGAAAAATGTCTAACTTAGAAGGCTATGGTGCACAGCAGTAATTACAAGGTCGCTCATCCTGATTTTCACCTCTAAACTAGCCGTTCATTTTTTTTCTCCAAAATGAATGGTTGCTTTTGCCAGATCATGATAATGCCAAAACCGATGAGTTTCCAAAAACTGAGTTTCCAAAAACGACATTTCTGGAGATGTGGTGGCCCTATGTTTATATTAGGTAAAATGTACTTTTGCCCGGCCCAAATGTTTACACTAGGTAAAAAGGACTTTTTCGGCATTGCATATATATGATAAAAAATTTCTAACCTATGAAATTTTGACTTAGACATTGGGGTCGAAAGGCCTTGAGGAATGGAGGTCATAGCCGTCGAGTTTTTAGGTTTTCACCGTTGGGATCGCGTGTTACAGCCATTACATCGTTCCAAAAGCCCCCGGATTGTGAAACGACATTTTGGCTGAACAAATTTCTTCTTCTTCAAAGGTTTGCACCAAAAATTTAGCCGAATATTATTGATCTATAGGTTGCGCAGAGCCCAAAACTGCTCTCAAAATCGATTTTAGGTGATTAGAAAAAATGTTGTGACCCTCAGTATGTGGTCCCTGGGATTGACCTGGTTTTTACTGCTGTCCACCATATGTAAAAAATGTCAAAATAACACGTCATAAGCATGCAATTTTACGCGGCATTTCTCTCTCGGTATGTAATTTGCGATTATATCCTGCTATCGACTTTTCGATAATATTATGAATACTGGCTAGTGTCCTCGATTTGCTGTCATTTCATATCGAAGCGATGTCGGTGTTCAGTGCAGTTAAAACGGGGGATTTGGAGTGCATCAGGCGGAAGGTGAAGAGGAATGAGGCCGTGTCAAACAAGGTGAACAAGGTATTTTAATTGTCCGGGACGCGCGCTACTTTGAATTGTTATATGCACTTGAGACTAAGTTGTACGTCACGCACCCGCTCGGATCGCGCAAGCGCTAGTCGCACGGGTATTCGAAATGTTGGTTTTTTCTCACACTGTTCCTTCGAATTCGGCGATGCATAAAAATATAGAGTCATAGCTTCTGTTGTACTATTCGCACGGCCAACCGCTTCTTTGTTTCTCACATTTCACCTTCGAACTCTGGCGACGCATTAGAAAGGGGAGTCACTGCTTCTTTGCGCCGCAAAGTATGGACAGCTGGAGGCCTGTAGTCTCTTATTAGAGTCAGGTGCAGACGCCAATTTAGCAAGCGCGGTATGTTCTTTCAGTCTTTTCGGATTGTTTTGGTTCGTGCATCAGTTTGCCTCCAGTCAAATGTGGGCGTATGGAGTATGGACTGGTGCCACACCATCGCCTGTTTACCACGTCACGTGGACGGTACTCTATTTATCATATTTTATTCCGTCGTGCCTTGATAAGAAAAAGAGTTCTCTTGACGCGACTGATGCATTGAAAACAAAAAGGGTCTCCTTGACGACTTTGTCTAAGTTTTTTTTTGAAAACCGTGATAAACATAATCGCTCACTCACGAATCATTTAACTGAGTATGTATATGATTTGCTCACATGCGGTCGCTACTACATAGGATGGAGATACACCACTGCTTGTTGCGACAGAATATGGACGCTATGACATATGCGAGCTACTTTTGAGCGGTGGTGCCAATGCCAGTGCAGAGAATTCATACGAGGCCACTCCCTTGATCTGTGCTGCAAAAAGAGGACATAGAGGAATCTGCCAATTGTTGTTAAAGCTAGGGTTGGATGTCAACAAGGGAACAGCGGTACGTGCCAAGAGTGTTATGTAATTTGTATCTCCTAGAATTCGGTATATTATTGTCTGCTCAGCTGATTTACTGCCTCTCGTGGTCGGCTTCAAGATTGTACATGTGATTCGCCCATCGAAATACTGTTGATGCACATCGGTCGTATCTGGTTTCATTCATACAGTGCCTTGGTTTTGATCGAAATACATATCATGGTACACCGTGCTATCGAAAGCGGTGGCACTGTACGCGATAGTCTCTGAATAGCTAATCTCCACGCGGTTTACAGCTAGGAAATACGGCATTGAAAGCTGCAGCTGTACATGGCCATGCGAGAGTCACAGAGCTTCTCATAGAAAGGGGCGCGGATGTGAATGATGCTTGCGGGGTATGTCAATTTTTGAGGTATTCCAGGGCCGGCTAGTTTGGTGAATTATCATGGCAGCGTTCAGGTAGATAACATTTTTCCGCAATCTGATAAAACTGAATGGGATTACATCCGGAAGTAGCGTCTCAATTTGCAAATTGCTAAAAATGTTACGGTTGGATTGATCTTGCACCGATATCGGCCGTTTTTGGATTCTTCAATAATTGAAACTGTCGCGTTGTATCCTGATAGGAGAGCAAATACACAGCATTGATGTTGGCAGGAGAGAACGGACATACAGACGTGTGTGAGGCACTTCTTAGCCAAGGCGCAGACATAGAGCACAGGGATACGGTATGTCAGTCGTTTTATAATGCGGGGCAGATTTTACGCTTTGCGATGCATGTTTCAATTATTCTGCTAGTAGAAAGGGATTTTGACTTTGCCGTGCTGGTCACGTAACATACTGCCTCTGTTGCTTACTTATAAATCCAATACTGTTGATTGTAGTTTGGGAGGTCAGTGCTAAGGGTAGCGAAAGAAAAGGGACGAGATGAAACTTTCGCTTTCCTCGAGAGGGAAATGAATAATGAGTTTAGGCGTTTAAAACGTGAACTGGAGGAGGCACGAGCAGAATTAGACGGCGTGAAAAGGACAAAAACAACAAAAGCGGCAAAAACGATAAATCTCGAAACGGCGCCCGAGATGGCACCGGCTTCACAATAGTGTAGGGATGATGAAATAACTATATCGGCTCATGCGCACTGTACGAATTGTGCATAAATATTTGCATCAAGACAGCGGAATAGTGAACACACAAGGCAAGATCTCAATTACATACATAAAAATTAGGTTACGCAATGTACTGTTCAAGTTTGGAGTTGTGATGCGGCATTTGTTGTACCTAGACATGCTAAAATCGTTGTCGGCTCTTTAGTTTTTTATATCAAATATACGCATTGTTTGGCGATATTTTGTTCGTGCTATCAATCTACATAAAATTTTCAAAGGCATTCATTTGCACTGAATTTTCTTGCCCGTCTACTGAAGCCAGGCAGGTTTGTAACGCTTATCGAATGGAATCCCAGATATATCGAAGAGTTCGATGAACTGCTGGTCTAAAGTTCTGGATTTTGGGTAAGAAAATCGACGGTATTCATCGCATATAGACCTGTCCGAATTGAAATGCGACAATAATGGTGATGTTATATGTCGGGGGAGTGGATGGACGTTAAAGGTGTCATCTTTTGAACAAATCTCGGCGGTAGCCTACCATATCACTGAATAAAGATCAGAACTAGTTCAGGAGTATTGAATGCACTTTAACGCGGCCATGCAATTTCCGAACAAGTAATCTTACGTGTGACTCCAAGATTGCAGCTTTCTTAAGCATCCTACTAGACAACCAGTCCTGTGCTTTCCCTTATTGCAGTGGATTAAGATAGGATGGTTGCGGACGTCCAGTAGCGCAGATAGGGCATCCTTTGTGGGAGTAAAATCTGCAATTAGGCCGTGGAATTTAATAGCAGCGAATGAAAGTACAAGGAAGTAATATTTTGGATCGAGAGCATTTGTCAACCTCTCACATTTGCCAAGTCAGCGACGACGATGGCATATGCATGAATCTGAGTGACAGTTGCTCACACATTCGAATATTGATTTCCTATCAAATCATGCGACCTCAAGATCAGTAGTCACGTGATCAAGGAAATCAGTCAGTTACGCAAGTATATATAATGCGAGCGTCGACGAAGTCGATACAAATACACATTCATACTATTTTTATCACATACGCACGTATCATCGATTTACTCACGAAACAGTCGTATAAGTACCGTAGATCAAAATTCAGCACGTGATAGCCCGGCAAGCAATGCAAGCCTATCACGCAATGAGATTTAGAGGATATAGGCGGACCTCGATATCAACACACAGAGGAGTAGTGTTCGATTCATACAGCTCGGCGGAAGTGCCACGGTCGCATGCAAATCTGTACACATACTCTGATAACGTCGGAGGGAATGTCAACAAATGGTTCTTTATTTCCCGGCACCCCAAATTGCAGAAGTTTGATGTTGTTTTCCTTCATATATTCTAGATTGGCTGCAGGATAATCCTCCTGCAAGTCCAAAAGTTGATGTAAAAATTGTATTGGTAGACTATCGTAAACGAGGCAAGTCTAATATATATAGGAAAACATACACACACACACATATATATACATAATATTATAAATATATATATATATATATACATAATATATTATATATATATATAATATAATATATATACACACACACACACAACACAACACAGACTATATATATATATATATATATATATATATGTATTTATTATTATTATATATACATATATATATATACAAATATAGGTACACGTATAGGCATGCTAGGAGGACGTCACCTGGAAAAGAGTCAGTATTGAACGCAAGCCCAGACGCCGCAGGTATGCAAAATTCTTTTTTTTCGCCAGGGCAGCTCTGTATATTCCAGTAGACACCATTGCCAGGTTTTCGGGCGGTATGTACTCGTCCGGATCACCGGGACCTGAATTCAGTATAGACAGCTTGAGCGACTCAGTAAAGTATTCAAATTTACTATATCGGCCGAGAGGGTGTGGTAATAGCTTGGCAATGAGAACTATTCCACTGTCAATACACAAACACGGTATGTCAAGTTAGCCAATTATGTTTCAATACATACCGTACAAATCGTGACAGCTGAGATGTGCCATTGCGGACTGCCAGTTCTATCCGTTGTTCAGGTTTTGTCTGACCGCATCATTGTCTTCTTGAGTGCGTGACACATGCGGACTGCGGAGCTATGTCTATCGTACTAATCGCTAATATTTAAATAAATATTTATACAATTTTTCATAATGGCGACGTGAACATATTTATCCATGCCAACTGAATAAACTCTGGGCTATGATTTAACATAACATACATAGCCTCCTAAAAAAAGAACAAAACATATTATTTGAACTGTGAAGAGTCACACAAGCAAGCGACACAAAGAGTCAAAGAGACGAGAGTGAAGAGAGTGTGAAACAGTGGAACGGTGAACTCTTTTGTGAAGTCCAGTCTCCCCCCAGGGGCCCAGAGTCCAGACTCCCCAGTCCCCAGTCCCCACGACCCCACTCCCCAAACTCCAGACTCCAGTTTCAGACTTTCAGAGTTTCAGGTCCCAGGACTCGCCAGGAGTCCAGGACTCCAGGAGTCCAGAGCAACAAGTGAACTAATCCGCCAAAACTATATATTTTCTTTTATAGATAGAAATATGAGTATAAACAGTGTTAACTCCTTCAGACGTTTAGTCCGTTCACTCGTTCAGCAATAGATATCTTCATTTCTTTTCTCTCTCTCTCTCTCTCTAGCTCTACTATATTTAGTAGACAGGAGGGTCATGAATATTTACATACATATTGGCAATTTGACTATTTGAGTGATTTGTCATTCTTTCGGACTCCCCCCCCCTATATATAGATACATACGTTGTCTCTCTAGAGAACTCTCTCGCTAGAGAGTGACATAGTTGACAAGGAGGCATTGTATTTAAATTCTACGGTTGGCGATCTTCAACAATAAGATGTTGAATATCAATGTAGGAGTGCTGGGTCATGTGGACAGTGGAAAGACGTCGCTATGCAAGGTCCTGAGCACAGTCGCTTCGACCGCATCGTTCGATAACAATCCACAGAGTCAAGCACGGGGTATTACGCTGGATTTAGGTTTCAGCAGTTTCAAAAGAAAGACTCCCTCGCAGCTGGAACATCTGGGTAAGGGACATTGTACGATGTACTAAACGGACGAACGAATAGTGCTCCAGCATGTCAAAAGTTGCTTATATTTGCATCTACTTGTTATTCTTACCACTCGCATGGTGGCCTTAGGCATACAAACTATAACCCACCTCACCCACATATGCGATCACGAAGACACAAAACAAACATACATCTACACACACACACTATCATGAAAAAACATTCACGAGGACACATACACATGGACACTCGCACCTAAAGACACACAGACAGACAGACGTACGCACACATAAACACACATACTCGCACATGAACGCACACGACCACATATAGACACACACAAAATAACACGTGTGTAGACACGCACACACACACACAGCGACACACACACACACACACACACACACACAGACATACACACACACACACACACACACACACACACACACACACACACACACACACAACACACAACAACAAC